>NC_053436.1:44728432-44879886 GCF_007990345.1 Gossypium hirsutum | reverse complement strand
GGATGAAAATTTCTAAGTGGGGAGAGTTGTGACAGCCCTAATGTGACCCTAGTCGGGAAGTGGTTTCAGGACCACAAAACCGAGTCATAGAAATAATTAACCGTCATATTTGATGCTTATTATATGTATATATGCATGTGTGAAAATTTCATATTTGAATTTTGTTAATTGTAAGTGAATTTTAGTAAATAGGACTTATGTGAGAAAATTTAGAAATGTGCTAGGCAAATGTAAAGTGGCCTATTAATGCATGTTATAAAAATGATGGGTTTGCATGTCAAATTACCCAAAATTTGAGCTAGTGGCCGCCATGCTATGGGTCATAACATATTATAAACATGTTGTGTTAATGTTTTATGTTAGAAATAATTAAATAAAAGAGAAGAAAGAGGATGGTGTTCATCTTCTTCTCCTACCTCTCTCAAGCCAAAACAAAGAGGAAAAATAAGGGAAACTTACCTAGAGCAATTCGGCATTCATCTTTAGCTATTAGGAGCTCAAGAGCAAAGGGGAACTAAATCTGATAAAGGAAAGGAAAAGTGGTCGAATAGCTGTTGAAATCATTCGACAACAACCGAGGTAAGTTTCGAGTAATGGAACTTAGATTATGATTCGATTAGATCATGTTATAGAAATCAAAATCATGCTCTTGTATGTAGCTATTGAGCCGAAAATGATAATGCTTGATAAGTGACTTGTGTTTGAATTCTAGTTATGAAAATGAAATATAGATGTGTCATAATTTATTGATATGTGCATGAATATCGGATGATAACCGGGCTAAGTCCGAAGGCATTTGTGCGAGTTACTATAACCGGGCTAAGTCTCGAAGGCATTTGTGCGAGTTACTATATCCGGGCTAAGTCCCGAAGGCATTTGTGCGAGTTACTATATCCGGGCTAAGTCCCGAAGGCATTTGTGCGAGTTACTATAACCGGGTTAAATCCCGAAGGCATTGAGCGAGTAGCTATATCCGGCTAATTCCCGAAGATACTTGGTTTGGAAATGAGCAATCTTGCTATAACAATTCAATTAATACGCTCGTAAAACGCCAACGGTGAGGTATGTTTTGTATATGCATTGGAATAATTGATTCCTTTTAAATAGTATTCGCTCAATCGATTAACAAGCTTCCGGCCTTTAGTCAAGTTGATTCCTTATGTATGAATATAAGGGTTGGAAATGTGAAGTAGGTATGATTGTGAGAATATGTGTATATGAAATTATTCGTTTAGTCATATGAATGCTATACTTCAGTTGTGCATGATTTCATTACTCAAAACTTACTAAGCATTAAATGCTTATTCCGTTTCTTTGATTCTTTGTTTTATAGATTCTGGTTCGTCAGCTATCGAATTCGGGAGTGTCAAAGTCGAAGTCATCCACACTATCAAAGCCCTTTTGCTACCCTTTTAGTTGAACTCTGAAAATGGCATGTATAGGACTACCCTTTTGTTGTTGGTCATGTACCTTTCGGTATTGTATATATTTGGATAGCCATGCGAAAATGGCTTATATATATTTTGAGCATAGCATTATAATCATCTTGTATGTTGTTCATGGAGTGTTATGGAAATGTTGGTAACGATTAGCCATTGGAATGGTTAATCACGATCATTTTGGTGCTATGTATGACAAAATTTTAGTCGATCTACGGAAAACCATGGAATAGGTAAAGTTTACCTTAAAAATAGATGCTGACAGCAGCAGTGATGTGGATTTGAAAAATCACTAAAAATAGTGGGAATGGAATTAAATAGTGAATAATTTATTTAATCAAACCTTGATGAATCTATTTTTATATGAAAGTAACGAAACGATCATATGAGCCGTATTTTATGAGATGTTTAAGTTTTCGTGAAATAGGGCCAGAGCAATTTCTGGATCCCCTGTTCCGACTTTGGAAATTCACTATAAATTAACCAGAGATAATTAGAAGTCATGCCATATATGTACAGATTTCGCTTCGAGTCTAGTTTCTTTAGAAACAAACGGCATAAGTATTGAAGCCCTGTACAGGGAGATATCTAAGTCGTAATGCATGAAGGTCACAGTAGTCGAACCCTGAAACAGGGGAGACTTTAACTAATAAACTGTACTAATTGGCTCGACCAAAATTCTACAAAACAAATTGTAGATGGACATATGAGTCTAGTTTCAGGAAAAATTTATGGAATTGGTTTTCGATTTTTGGAACTCGAGATATGATTTTTAAGGTGACAGTGACGCAGTTAGCCAGCTTGTCTGGAAATTTTTAAAATGGACTGTGCAAATAAATGAATTAAGTCTGTTAGCACCTCGTGTTCGACTCCGGCAACGGTCTCGGGTACGGGGTGTTACAATTATGCCATATCTACTCTTAAACAAGGACTTTTGCTCCACTAAATAAACACATCAATCATGAATTAATATCCTAAAAACATTGAACATGATGGTAACTAAACATAATTGAGATCAATAACAAATATTTATCATGTAATTCTGAAAAATCAAATAATAAGATCCGTCTTAGGTTTCATCCTCCTTAGGTATCTAGGGAATTTAGTTCATACTTTGGGGGAAAACATATCAAAATTAGGAAAATAACAAAACATAAAGAAATCCAAAACTTCGAGAGAAATTCAATGGAGATCTTTAGTCTTGAAGGATATCCTACTTCCGAGCTGAATCCATTGGCATTCTTCGAGTCTTTTATGCGTTCTACTCTGTATGCCTCCTTTCGGTCTACTTCTAGTGTGTTTATATAGACTTTATACTGCTCAGAAACCTTAAAAATTGACTTTTTTATGTGTGTTTGGGAAACAGGGAGCGATACCGACACGGCTAGCCACATGCCGGCTCACACGGGCATATGCTCAGCCCGTGTGAAAATGATTTTGGCCATGTGGATCTTTAGATTAGCCCGTTTGGTCCGTTTTTGGCCCGTTTTATGCTCCTTTTGTTCCCTTTGCTCTCCTAAGTATAAAACATGAAATTGAAGGATTAAGAGCATCAAATTCACTAAATTAAATAATAAATCATCCAAAAACATGCGAAGCATGGGATTAAAATGTGTTACTTTTATGGTTTATCAAATATCCCTACACTTCGTTTGCTAGTCCTCAAGCAAAATCCTCAACTCATAATTAAAATTAAACTTTCTCAATTCATAATTCTCATCAATAATGTTTTATCATAATTCACAAATAATCACAAATTGATAATTCAACTAAAAGAGCACTAAAGATTCAAACAATACAAGTCTCACACTTTTAAAGCAAGAAAACATAAGTATTTCCCTTTATCTAAATAATTACCTTTAATCCAAAACTGACAAGATTTGACATCCTCACTAAAGATTCACTCAAATCACTCAAAGTGTTTATGGTTCAAAAATTAAGCACTCAAGAGTCAAACATGAAAAGTTATTACCATAAGCTTGCTCAAAAATCAAATCTCCACCATTATAAAATGAGATGATACACAAATCAAAAGGTCCTCAAAGGGTTGTGATGGGGCTTGGGTTAAAGGTGTCGATAAAGGCCGAAAAAGAATGTTAGAATCGAGATTGAATTGATAAATTACCTAACTAGAAAAATAAACTAATACTGAATAATTACATCAATTGAAATTATTAAAGAATAACACGAGTTTCTTCTCAAAATATGAAATTACTACTTAAGCTTAAAAACATAGAACTAGTAATATTTTTTTTTTTTGAGATCAAGAACAATAGATAATAAGCGAAAATTTAACAACTGAAACAAAGGAACATAGTTAAACAACTAACCAAATCAAATCTCGATAAAAGGGAGTTAATAAAATGGGAAATAATTCTTAATGAATCAAAAGATGAGTTATAGGTTAATATTAATGGGTAAATCAAGAAACAGTTTGTTAGGCTTAAAGCGGGTTCACTAACGGTTAATTATGAAGGTAGGCTTATGGGATAAGTTGTTTAAAACCTAGGTGCCTTTATCATTTCAGTATATCAAATCAAAGGTGTGGTCTCGATAAGTATAGTCGAAGCAAGTTCTAGAATAACAAATCAATATTGACACACTCATATCCGATAATAAAGTGAGCAAGAAAAATGTATGCTCTAAAGGATTAAAATCTCACAAAACTTATAGCTTTCGATGTCAATCTCGCAAATTTCAAACTTCAAGGTAATACCTCAATTTAGGGAAACAACCTAAAAAAAATTTTAATTCTGAAAATAGACTTATCATGCTTGATTCTCTAATATCTTAAAGTTTAAATCATCAATGCACAAATACCTATGAATTTAATCTAAAACATATCAATAAGAATCATAAATCGAGGAAAAGTTCATTCTAAATAGTAATATGAGGAAATTACTTAAAAACACAATGTATAATTCAAGGATTTTCAAATAATCATATAAATAACCTCCCCACAAAGATGTACATTGTCCTCAATGTACAAACAAATATAATCATAATATAAACAGAATATCATAAGAGAGGGAAGGAATTGAAATTGCCCTGATTATTAGATGAAATGCCCAAAATAGTGAAAAGCAGAATTGTGGATAAGTGTAGATGTAGTGAAAAATTCTGACCAACTGATAAGACAATAAAAACAAGGTTGAAGAGGATTAAAGGGTCACTAACCCGATTAGAACAACCAAAAGAAATAATAAAGAGTTTAAAATGGAAAAGCAGTAAGGAAGTCTTGGAAAAATACAAATAAATAGAAAAATAAAATCAAAACAAAAAATTAAAAGAAAAGAAAATAAAATAAATAGACTCAAAAGTCTTCATCATCAGACGCATCAGCGTCGTGAGTCGTCGGCACTGAGAATGAGATGTGGAGATGCTGACATATCTACTACAAAGTCGCATCGATGCTGTCGAACCTTTGAAAACATTGCTGCTCAAAGCCAGTAAATCGCTTGGAGAGTTTCGCGAAGGAAGCAGCAGAATGAGTAGGGCGGTGACTCGACGATGGTGGCGAAGGTGGATCCTCGTGATCGAGAGGGACATCATTAGGGAAGTCCTCTGGGTCATGCTAAACGTTATACTGGAATAGTCTATACTGAGGGGGTCCACTCTACGTCGCCGCTCGATCATCTTCATGTAGATCATGCTCAAGATGCCCTGAGGGGACATCTACCAACTAGGGTAAGTGTCGAGGACTGTTCCGATATGTCGAGAAGACCGAAATGTTGAGTGAGGGGAGTCATGTAAGGACCTAAATAGATGGGGCCATTCTTGAGGCACTCAGTTTGATGGTGAAGGGCGAGCGCGATGAAGTACGCCAAATCAAAAACATGTTCGGTCCATAGAAAATAGGCGTCATAAGTACTAACCACTCCTGTGCTCTCTCTCCGTCCTATCAAAGTATGAGCTAGGAAGGCATGAAGGTATCGTAGGCTCGGTGGGAGAGATGTCAACTTCAAGCGGCTTGCATCATAGTTTGTCAGGCCGCCCGAGAGATCAATCCAACAGTATGAAGGCAAATGATGAATATGCCGATGAAGCTGAAGAAAGTCGTCGGCACTCATGAACTCCTCTGTGTAGAGTCCCAAAGTAGCACTGAACTCTAGGATGCTCATATGCCTCACCAAACCACCGAGGCAGAAGATGATGGTGCCTGGCTCATCATGGACCGACATGACCTGCTGGACCGAAAATGTGGCGTCGAACTCTAAGGTGAACTTTGTGTAGGTGGGCTCGATGATAGTGAAAAATATATCCCATGGGACTATAGTGAGAATTGCGCGCACATCATCAGCCAAACGGACCTGCTCTAGCGCGACCCAATTCATGCAGTGGCCCAGACTGAGTGGTCGCACTCGATGAATGTAACAGTTCGGTTTAGACCCTAGTCGGAATAGTAGTTTTAGGACCACAAATATGAGTTAGAAAAATATTTTAATATTATTTTTCGTGCTTATGATATGTGAATTAGCATGTGTGAAAGTTTCGTATGAAAATTTAATCATTTGTGTACTCAATTTGATAAAAGGACCTAATCGCGTAAATTGTAAAAGTGGCCTTCTATTTGTTAAAGTGCTTAATTGATGTGTCTTATTAAATGTGAAGTCCTTAAGATGTAAATAGACAATACATAAATGGTCATATGCTTAATGATTAATTGGTTTTATATCAAAAGGCGTAAAGTTGGTATTTGGTTAATATGATAATTAAAATAAAACAAAAGTCATATATTTTGTTCATTTTCATATATGGTTGCCGAAAATACTAAGTAAAAGAAGAAGAAAAAGAGTTTAGGGTTCGTCTAAGGTTTTGCTTGATTGAGGTATGTGTTTTGATCCGTTTTCGATAATTTCTACGTTTTTGTGATCGTTGCTTAATATTCTATAAAGCCCGTGCCTAAATTTCTGATTTTGATGATAATTTTGAAATATGCCATTGATGAAATTGTGAGCTTTATGAAGTTAGGTGATAGAAAATGAAAGATATGTGTTGGGTTAATATGTTTTGTCTTTGAATTTTGATGAATTTGAGTAACTTGGGTTAAATTGTAAAAATGAGAAATTGAAGGACTAAAATGTGAAATAAATGAAACATATGGGCTTATATGAATACTAGGAATATTTGGCTAAAAATGTGTCTAAAGAAATTTGGTGTATTTTGTGATTTTATTAATTATGGACTAAAATGTCAAAATGTGAAAATGTAAGGGCTAATTTGTAAAACACCTAAAATGTGTGTTTTTGGATTGATTTGAATGATTTGGTGAAAAAAAGAGCTAAATTTGAATTTATATAGATCAAGAATTAAAGAAAACGGAACTAGATCGGGGAAATTCGAAAGTCGTTGAGTAGCCGTGTAACACCCCAAACCCGAGACCGTCACTGGAGTCGAACACGAGGTGTTAACAGACTTTTTAAAAAAATTTCCAGACACTGCCAATCTGCGTAATAGTCGCTTTAAAAATCATATCTTGAGTTCAGAAACTCGGAATCCAGTTCCCTAAATTTTCCCTGAAACTAGACTCATATGCCCATCTACATATTTTTTTCTAGAATTTTTGGTCGGGCCAATTAGTACAGTTTATTAGTCAAAGTCTCCCATGCTACAGGGATCGACTACCCTGACCTTTGCGCATTACGACTTGGATATCTCCCTGTACAGGGATTCAATACTGATGTCGTTTGTTTCTATAGAAACCAGACTCAGAGAGGAATCTATACATATATGGCTTGACTCCTAATTGTCTCTGGTTAATTTGTAATGAATTTCCAAAGTCGGAACAGGAAATCCAGAAACCGTTCTGGCCCTGTCTCACGAGAACCTAAATATCTCTTAACATACTGTCCGTATGATTGTTTCGTTACTTTTCTATGAAAATAGATTCATCAAGTTTCGTTTACATAATTCATTCACTATTTAATTCCATTCCTACTATTTTTAGTGATTTTCCAAATCTACATCACTGCTGCTGTCAGCATCTGCCTTTAAGGTAGACTTTACCTATTTCATGGTTTCCATGATTCAACTAGCCCTTTTTGCATAAATAGCACAATTTATGATAGTGATTAACCATTCCCATGGCCAATCCTTGTCAAGCATATCCACACCAAATGATTATAACATTATACTCAAACACATATAAGCCATTTTCGCATGGCTATCCAAAATTATACAAGTCCAAAGGGTCCACGACCCACAACAAACGGGTAGTCCTATACATGCCATTTCGAAGTTCAACCAAAATTGTACCAAAAGGGGGGGCTTTGATAGTGTGGGCGACTTTGACTTCAAGATCCCGAGTCCGATAGCTGGAGAACCAAATCTATAAAACAGAGGAGCAATGAAACGGAGTAAGCAATTTATGCTTAGTAAGTTTTGAGCAAGGAATTCCAGCACAACAAAAGTATAGCATTCATATAGCTAAACGGATAATTTCATATGCACAAATTTTCGATATCATACTTGCTTCACATTACCAACCCTTATGTACATACACAAAAGATCAACTTAGCCAAAGGCCGGTAGCTCGTTTATCAACTGAGCGAATACTTATTTGTAAGGGCTCAACTAAATTCAAGCACATACGAAACATACCTCAATGTTGGGATGTTTCTAGAGTATTAACTGAAATTCTTACAGCAAGATCATTCATTCCCAAATCACGTACCTTCGGAACTTAACCGGATATAGCTCCTCGTTCAAATGCCTTCGGGACATAGCCCGGTTATAGTAACTCGCACAAATGCCTTCGGGACTTAACCCGGATTTAGTAACTCGCACAAATGCCTTCGGGACTTAGCCCGGAATTAGTATCTCGCACAAATGCCTTCGGGCTTAGCCCGGAATTAGTATCTCGCACAAATGCCTTCGGATCTTAGTCCGGATATGGTCACTTAGCACAAAGCCTTCGGGACTTAGCCCGGACATCATTCAAATAACCATGCACATTTAACAATAAATCATGGCACATTCGTATTTCATTTTCGTTAGCAAAACTCAAACACAAGACACTTATCATTCTTGTAATTTCGGCTCAATAGCCACACACAAAGAGCATGATTTTGATTTGCTTAAAACATGATCTAATCAAATCTTAATTTAAGTTCTCTTACTCAAGAACTTACCTCGGATGTTGTCGAACGATTCCGATGGCTATTCGACCACTTTTTCCTTCCCTTTATCGGATTTAGTTCCCCTTTGCTCTTGAGCTTAATTAAACAAATAAATTGATTTAATCATTTGAGCATCGAAAAGAGGAACACAAGGCACTTAGCCCATATTTATACATTAGACATTAAAGTCACATATGTACGGAATCATGAATCAAACTCAACATTTTAGCTAATTTTCCCCCTTGGCCGAATTTTCTAAGCCAAGACAAAAGCATCAATATGCTTGCCTCCAACTGAATACATGCAACACCAAATCTTCTTCCTATGGCCGAATATGCATGTCTATGTTGGGGCCGATTATATGCTTAATACTTCCTACAAGTATGGTTACTTGTATTGATTATAAATATCATCTTGTTTCAAGTTCAAAACTTGGCTAATACACACATATATACACTAGTAAAGCATCCTCTCCCTTTCCATCAATTTAACACATGCATTGCTCATTAACATACAAAAGTTATATTCGGCCTTAGCACACAACTTGCTAGCCGATTCTTCCCCATCTAGCAACCAATGCACATATGTGCTCACTCAAAAATGCTAAAAAGGAGATTCAAGAATCATCAATCCACCATCACATGCATCATTACAAAGCTTTACACTTAGCATGCAAATGACATCAACACAAATCCACCTTAGCCGAAACTTAACTCATCTTCATGCCTCATCACCACAACATCAAACATCAACCAAGAATGATGCATCCATGGCCGAGTGTCATTTCCATCACATAGCAAGATTTAGACCATGGGCTAGGTAGAACTCAAGCTAACAACTAAAACATGCATGCATCTCATGGAACATCATCAAACATACCTTAGCCTAGCTACATGCATGGCCGAACCTCTTCAACCTTTCTTCTTCCTTCCTCCTTAAAATTTTTGGCCAAGGATGAACCAAAGGATGAGCACTTTTTTTTTGTTTTTCTTTCTAGTTTCGGCAAAATGGGGGGGGGAGAAACAACCACACACTTTTTTTGTTTTCATCATATTCCCTTTCATTATTTAATTTCCATGCTCATTATTTTATTTTTCCTAACATACCTCACTAACATAACATGTTTGTGACATGTTTCCACTCATGATGCACTAACACAACATGTCTATGACATGTCTTTGTAACACCCCGAACCCGAAACCGACACCGGAGTCGAACACGAGGTGTTAACTGACTTTAACCCCTTATAAAATTTATTTTCCAGACACTGCCCAATCTGTGTACTAGTCGTTTTAAAAATCATATCTTGAGTTTCGTAACTCAAAATCAGTTTCGTGATTTTTCCCAGAAACTAGACTCATGTGCCCATCTATGTATTTTTTTCTAGAATTTTTGGTCGGGCCAATTAGTACAGTTTATTAGTCAAATCTCCCATATTGCAGGGGTCGACTACACTGACCTTTGCCCATTACGACTTGGATATCTCCCTGCACGGGGCTTCAATACTGATGCCGTTTGTTTCTACGAAAACTAGACTCAGGGGGAATCTGTACATATATGGTACGACCCCTAATTATCTCTGGTTAATTTATTATGAATTTCCAAAGTCGAGCAGGGAATCCAGAAACCGTTCTGGCCCTGTCCCACAAAAATCTGATTATCTCTTAATATACTGCTCATATGATCTTTTCGTTACTTCCTCATGAAAACAGACTCATCGAGCTTCGATTACATAATTTATTCATCAATTAATTCCACTCCTACTATTTTTAGTGATTTTTCAATCTCATGACACTGATGCTGCCAGCATCTGTTACGAAAGTAACTAGGTCCATTTCATGCCTACCCTTGATCCAACTCAATCGAACATTCGTGCCATTTTCGCATGGCTTAAAGTTTACATGCCATAATTCAAACACAACGTACTAGCTTATACATGCCAAAATGTTCTTCTAAGCCAACTAAGAAGAAAGTACCAAAACTTGCTATCCGGTGTGATGACTTCGATGACGGCCCGACCACGCAAAAATAGATGAGTCCAAGCAACCTATAATGGGTGACAAGGAAACACCGAGTGAGTTTATAACTCAGTAAGTCATAAGCATGCACTACCATCTATCAATAACATTATCACAAGAGAAACAAATGGAACGAGGCAATTACTCCATCCATCCGAACCATATCATAGTTCCTCCAACCTATCAATTCAATTTCATATCAATTCATGCATTCACATTCCATATACTCATCAATAGGACATTGAAACATTTCATAATTCATTTATTTTCGTTACAATCAAACGACTAAACGGCCTTTCACCCATCCTACGATAAATTTTATGTACGTGACTTCAAGTATATTTGTCACATAGGTTCAACTTACCGAGCTCAACACCAAGTATAAGCATAGCACATATAGCCATGTACTCAAACACTTACCCGATCCGCTGTCCGCGATCGACTCAATAGTGTCGCACACATAGTGTCCGTAATGATTCACGAATGTATATCGAGTCCGCACACTCAGTGCTATATAATCAACTCGCACACTTAGTGCTACATAATCAAATCGCACACTTAGTGCCGCATGGTCAATTCGCACACTTAGTGCATCATATTCATTTCGCACACTTAGTGCAACATAGTCAATCGCACACTTAGTGCTGTACAATTTAATCCCGCGCACTTAGCGCCAATCTCATGGTCATAAATGGTTATCCCGCACGTTTAGTGCCGAGATCAACAACTCAGTACATCTTACCTCTTTTCTTTCATTCAACAATTTCATCATCACATACGTACATGCATATATATATATATGTATATTTATTCATTCCATTCAGCATCAATACATACACATTATGACCATTTGAAATAATACCAACTACATGCTTAATGACTTACCTCGTGTTGGGTAAGACGGTTCCAACTCGGCTACTCGATAACCTTTTCTTTGCCTTTGCTCGATTCACCTCCTTTAACTCCTTGAGCCAAATCAATAATTTAAAATAGTCATTAATCGACTATTCAAGTATTACTTTCAGAATAATATATATATTGATTTGACTTTCACACACATAGATTATAGTAAGCTTTATAATAGTCAATAAATAACTCATTGGCAAATTTTCATTAATGTTTACAACAAAATCACATATTCACTACGAGCTGTTTTCCTGAGCAGTAGTCGCTAAATTGTTTATAACTGGAGCTACAAAACTCTAAATCACTAGCCGTTAATTTTCCCTGAATATAGACTCGTATATCTTCCATCCATAAAATTTCAGAATTTTTGGCTGGCCAATCAATACCAGATTTTTCTTAAAGTTTCCCCTGTTTCACTGTTTGACTATTCTGACCACTTTCACTACGAATCAAATTTCTCATTTTACAGAATTCAAAATGTGTTGTATTTGATCTCATTTGAAACTAGACTCATTAAGGAGTCTAAGCATATAAATTTTATCTTATAATCATTTTTGTACAATTTATAATGATTTTCTAAAAACAGAACAGGGAATCTAGTAGTCATTTTGACTCAGCCCCACAATACTTCAAATATCTCAAGATCGGTAACTCTTTTGTTTTCATAGTTTCTTTTGTAAGAAAATAGACTCTTCAAGCTTTAATGGCATAATTCACTCAGCTTCTAATTCAACTCCTACAAATTATGGCGATTTTCCAAAATCACCTTACTGCTGCTGTCCCCAAACAGATTATTACCGAATCAAATACTAACATTAGCATTGCACCTTAATAGCTAGCTTGCCAAGCCTTAATTTAACATATTTTCATTCAATTTGTCTAATAACGCATAAATGGGTAAATTACATTTTTACCCCTAATATTTCGCACTTTCACAATTTAGTCTTTATTCCACAAAACACAAAATACACAAAGTTTGGTCACACTCCTTAAGGGCCGAATCTTCCTAGTGCCCATATAAGTCCATACATCTCATTTATTTCACCTTTGAGTCCTTCAAAAATTTGTTTTTGTAATTTAGCCCTAACTACTCAAAATCACCAAAAACTTCAACACAAAACATATTAACCTTTTATAGCCGAAAACCATACTCACCCCCAAAATCGAAATTTCAACATGGTTTACAAAAATCACTTGATAACTCACTCAATATCAACTAAAATTTCAAAAGCTAGTACATACTTCCTTACCTTAATAGTGACTTAAAATGACCGATTGCTCATGTTACCAACAATATTCAAGATTTGAACATGGGCTAAGTAAGGGACTTAGTAACTAGCTTAATACATTCAACAATTTCCAAAAGCTACCATGCATTACATACCTTATTCAAGACTAGAAGGAGTGGCCGAATGTCTTATTCCCTTCCCCCTTCTTCTTAGCATTTTCGGCCAAGGATGATAAAAGATGAACAAATTTTTTTCTTTCTTCTTTAGAACATTCGGCCAAGGGGAAATGAAGAAAGATGGACACTTTTTTTTTTTGTTTTTCCTTCTTACTTTCACGGCAAAAGGGGAGGAAAGAAACAATTACCACCCATCCTTTCCTTTTTCCATTTCTTTATTTCCCCATCTTCTTATTATATTTTATCCTACATACCTCACTAGGCCAACATGTTCCCAACATGTTTCCACCCATAGCATGGCCGGCCACTACATATTAGGGAGGGGGAATTTGACATGCAAGTCCCCTTTTTCTTCCACATGCACTAATAGGTCCTCATGCATTGACCTATCACATTTTAAAATTTTCTCATATAAGTCCATTGACTAAATTCACATGCAATCGACTAAATCGAAGCTTGAAATTTTCACACATTCATGATTACATATTCTAGATAATAAACATCGCATTCAAACCTTTCGGTGACTCGGTTTAGCGGTCCCGAAACCACTTCCCGACTAGGGTCAATTTTGGGCTGTCACAACTCTCCTCCACTTAAGAAATTTTCGTCCCCGAAAATCTTACCGGTAAATAGGTTTGGATATCGTTCTTTCATCGAGCTCTCGGTTTCCCAAGTAGCTTCCTCGATCCCGTGTTCGAGCCATAACGCCTTTACTTTCTGTTCGGCATCTTTAATCAAATCAACTCCGAAAATTTTACTTTACCAAGCTCAGTCCAAAACAATGGTGTGCGGCATTTACGCCCGTACAAAGCCTCGTAAGGTGCCATCTTAATACTTGATTGAAAACTATTGTTGTAAGCGAATTCAATCAAAGGTAAATACCGTTCCCATGAACTACTAAACTCGAGGATGCAACATCTCAACATATCCTCAAGCATCTGAATTATCCGCTCGGATTGACCATCGGTTTGGGGGTGAAAAGCGGTGCTAAAATGCAGCTTGGTACCCAAAGCTTCTTGCAATTTCTTCCAAAATCGTGAGGTGAACCTCGGATCTCTATCCGACACGATAGAAATAGGTACTCCATGTAATCTCACAATCTGAGAGACATACAATTCGGCTAGTTTATCCAATGAAAGATCCGTACGCACGGGGACAAAGTGAGCCGACTTAGTCAGCCTATCAACAACAACCCAAATCGCATCCTTCTTACTTGCGGACAATGGCAGTCCGGACACAAAGTCCATTGTGACTCGGTCCCATTTCCACTCGGGTATCATGATCGGCTGAAGTAATCCTGAAGGCACTTGATGTTCCGCTTTCACCTGTTGACATATTAAACATCTCGAAACAAAGTCGGAGATGTCTCGCTTCATACCATGCCACCAAAACCGACGTTTCAAGTCGTTGTACATTTTCGTGCTCCCCGGGTGAATTGACATTCGGCTACAATGGGCTTCGTTCAGGATCATCGGAATGAGTTTCGAATTCCTTGGAACGCACAAACGACTTCTAAACCTCTAACAACCATCATCATCAATCTGAAACTCTGATTCCTTGTTCGGAACACACTCAGCTCGTTTTGCAACCAATTCACCATCGACTTTCTGAGCTTCACGAATTTGATGAGTCAATAATGGTTTGGCTTTTAATTCAGCTACTAACACATTGTCAGGTAGAACAGACAAGTGTACATTCATCGCTCGCAAAGCAAACAGTGATTTCCGGCTTAAGGCGTCCGCAACCACATTAGCCTTTCCCGGGTGGTAACCAATGACAAGCTCGTAATCTTTCAACAACTCAAGCCAACGTCTTTGTCGCAGATTCAAGTCTCGTTGAGTCATCAAATATTTGAGACTTTTGTGATCCGAAAACACATGGCACTTCTCACCAAACAAATAATGTCGCCATATTTCAATGCAAACACAATGGCGGCTAGTTAGAGATCATGGGTCGGATAATTTCTCTCGTGTGGCTTCAATTGTCTCGATGCATAGGCCACAACTCGACCTTCTTGCATCAATACGCAACCCAACCCAAGTAGGGATGCGTCACTATAAATGACAAACTCTTTACCCGATTCGGGTTGTACCAAAATTGGAGCTTCAGTCAAATGAGTTTTTAGTTGATCGAAGCTTTTCTAACATTTCTCCGTCCATTCGAACTTAACATCCTTTTGAAGTAACTTCGTCATTGGTGTGGCCATCATCGAGAAACCTTTGACAAATCGTCGGTAATAACCGGCGAGTCCTAGAAAGCTCCGGACTTCGGTAACATTTCTCGGAGGCTTCTAGTTAAGTATGGCTGAAATTTTGCTCGGGTCAACTCGAATACCCGATGCGGATACCACATGACCTAAGAAGCTAACCTCTCTTAACCAGAACTCACACTTACTGAACTTAGCATATAACTGCTTATCCCACAAAATTTGCAACACTTACCTCAGATGCTCAGCATGTTCGGTCTCATCTCTTGAATAGACCAAGATGTCATCAATAAACACAACTACGAACCGATCCACATACGGCCTGAAGATCCGATTCATCAAATCCATAAACACCGCAGGGGTATTAGTGAGCCCGAACGGCATCACTAAGAACTCGTAGTGACCGTACCTCGTTCTGAAAGCAGTTTTGGGTACGTCCGAATCTCGAATCCGCAACTGATAATAACCCGATCTCAAATCTATCTTTGAAAACACCGATGCTCCCTTTAATTGATCGAACAGATCATCAATACGCGGTAATGGATACTTATTCTTTATCGTCACTTTATTCAGTTGACGATAATCAATGCACAACCTCATGGTTCCGTCCTTCTTTTTCACGAACAATACTGGTGCACCCCAAGGTGAGAAACTCGGTCGAGCGAAACCTCTATCCGTCAATTCTTGCAACTGAGCTTTCAACTCTTTTAACTCGGTTAGTGCCATACGATACGGAGCGATCGAAATAGGCGTAGTTCCAGGTACAAGCTCAATACCAAACTCTACCTCCCGAACAGGTGGCAAACCCGGTAACTCTTCAGGAGAAACATCCGGGTATTCACAGACCACCGGCACCGATTCGGGTTTCTTTTCTAACTCCTTGTCATCAAGTACATACGCGAGGTATACTTCGCACCCTTTCCTTACATATTTCTGGGCCAACATTGCTGATATTACAGCTGGCAACCCCCTTAAGTCCGCAGACTCAACTCGGATTATTTCGTTATTTGCGCACCTCAAATCGATAGTCTTGCTTTTGCAATTCACAACCGCATCATGCGCGGTTAACCAATCCAAACCAAGAATAACATCAAACTCGTCGAACGTCAAAAGCATCAAATCAGCCGGAAAACAGGATTCTCGGATTATTAGAGGGCATCTCTCACACACTTTATCAACAAGTACGCATTGACCCAAAGGGTTTGATACTCGAATTACGAGCTCAGTAGACTCAACAGGTAGAGTCTTACTGGTTGCTAAGGTTTCGCATACATATGAATGAGTAGAACCAGGGTCAATCAATGCAATCACATTAGTATCAAAGAGAGTGAAGGTACCAGTGATGATGTCGGGGGAGGATGCCTCCTCTCGTGCGCGAATGGCATATGCTCTAGCAGGAGTACGGTTCTCGGCTCGATCGGCCGTATCAGAGGCCCCCCTCTGACTACCACCCCTGCCTCCTAAAATTCTCGGTGGTCTACCTCTAGATGTCACTCCACTAGGTCTTGCACCTTGAATCTTATTCTTCTCATCCAGCTCCGTGCAATCTCTAATGAAGTGGTCCTTCGAACCGCATCCGTAACAGACCCTGCTAGTAGACTTGCCCCAACATTCACCTAGGTGTCGTCTTCCACATTGGGGACATTCAGGTTTCTCGTGACGATTATTGCCCACACTAGTTACCGAAGTAGCTCGGGAGCCCATCGATGGTCTTGCCCTGATGGAAATTCCCGCAGTCGCCCTCGACTTCTTAATGTCCTCCCTGAACTTCTTTACAGCTGAGAACGGAGCTTTACCCTTCGATCTCTTACGATAATCTCTAGCTTCAAATTCAGCCTTCCTCTTCTCCTTTCCAAGTTCTTCCGCCTTACAGGCTCGTTCGACTAGTGTTACGAATTCTTTTATTTCCAAAATACCCATTAGTAGCTTTAAATCTTCATTCAATCCTTCCACGAATCTTTTGCACATAGCAACCTCGTCAGCTACACACTCCCGGGCATACCTACTGAGTCTTACGAATTCATGTTCGTATTCAGATACAGTCATACGGCCTTGCTTGAGTTCCAAGAACTCCTTACGCTTCTGATCAATGAACCGTTGGCTAATAAATTTCTTCCGGAATTCCATTTGAAAGAAGTCCCAAGTTACTCGCTCGTTCGGGACTATGGAAATCAAGGTCCTCCACCAATAGTAGGCTGAGTCTCGCAACAAAGATACAGCACATTTTAGACATTCGTCGGGTGTGCATGACAATTCATCGAACACCCGAATGGTATTATCTAGCCAGAACTCGGCCCTTTCGGCATCATCAGTTACTATGGCCTTGAACTCCTCGGCCCCACGCTTCCTAATCAAGTCTACAGGTGGCTTACTCAGCCTCACAGGATCAGCGACTGATGGCATTACAGGCTCTTGGGGTGGATTATTCAAATTCGGGAATTGTTGGACAGCCGGGTTGGTTCGGGCATATTGCGCGACCCACTCATTCATCATGGTAAAGAAGGCTTGTTTAGCCCCCTCACCTTGATTATTCGCAGATGACTGAGGTTCAACAGGCGGCGTCCCTTGTGCAGGAGCAGCCGCTACGCTCTCAACGTCATCCGCTAGGGTTCTTTCTACACCGGGATCCATTTACTAATCAAAACAAAAACATTTCAACCGTCGGAAGTCATCACACATTTAAACATTAACATTCGGCATGTATAGCTAGACTCATACGCGCTATGGTAGTCCTAGAACCGACTAAACCATAGCTCTGATACCAATCAAATGTAACACCCCGAACCCGAAACCGACACCGGAGTCGGACACGAGGTGTTAACTGGCTTTAACCCCTTATAAAATTTATTTTCCAGACACAGCCCAATCTGTGTACCAGTCGTTTTAAAAATCATATCTTGAGTTTCGTAACTCGAAAATCAGTTTCGTGATTTTTCCAAGAAACTAGACTCATGTTCCCATCTATGTATGTTTTTCTAGAATTTTTGGTCGGGCCAATTGGTACAGTTTATTAGTCGAAGTCTCCCATGTTGCAGGGGTCGACTACACTGACCTTTGCCCATTACGAATTGGATATCTCACTGCACGGGGCTTCAATACTGATGCCGTTTGTTTCTATGAAAACTAGACTCAGAGAGGAATCTGTACATATATGGTACGACCCCTAATTATCTCTGGTTAATTTATTATGAATTTCCAAAGTCGGAGCAGGGAATCCAGAAACCGTTCTGGCCCTGTCCCACAAAAATCTGATTATCTCTTAATATACTGCTCATATGATCTTTTCGTTACTTCCTCATGAAACAGACTCATCGAGCTTCGATTACATAATTTATTCATCAATTAATTCCACTCCTACTATTTTTAGTGATTTTTCAATCTCATGACACTGCTGCTGCCAGCATCTGTTACGAAAGTAACTAGGTCCATTTCATGCCTACCCTTGATCCAACTCAATCGAACATTCGTGCCATTTTCGCATGGCTTAAAGTTTACATGCCATAATTCAAACACAACGTACTAGCTTATACATGCCAAAATGTTCTTCTAAGCCAACTAAGAAGAAAGTACCAAAACTTGCTATCCGGTGTGATGACTTCGATGACGGCCCGACCACGCAAAAATAGATGAGTCCAAGCAACCTATAATGGGTGACAAGGAAACATCGAGTGAGTTTATAACTCAGTAAGTCATAAGCAATGCACTACCATCTATCAATAACATTATCACAAGAGGAAACAAATGGAACGAGACAATTTACTCCATCCATACCGAACCATATCATAGTTCCTCCAACCTATCGATTCAATTTCATATCAATTCATGCATTCACATTCTAAATACTCATCAATAGGACATTGAAGCAATTTCATAAATCGATTTATTTTCGTTACAATCAAACGACTATACGGCCTTTCACCCATCCTACGATAAATTATATGTACGTGACTTCAAGTATATTTGTCACATAGGTTCGAACTTACCGAGCTCAACACCAAGTATAAGCATAGCACCTATTAGCCACGTACTCAAGACACTTACCCGATCCGCTGTCCGCGATCGACTCAATAGTGTCGCACACATAGTGTCCATAATGATTCACGAATGTATATCGAGTCCGCACACTCAGTGCTATATAATCAACTCGCACACTTAGTGCTACATAATCAAATCGCACACTTAGTGCTACATAGTCAAACTCGCACACTTAGTGCCGCATGGTCAATTCGCACACTTAGTGCATCATATTCATTTCGCACACTTAGTGCAACATAGTCAAATCGCACACTTAGTGCTGTACAATTTAATCCCGCGCACTTAGCACCAATCTCATGGTCATAAATGGTTATCCCGCACGTTTAGTGCCGAGATCAACAACTCAGTACATCTTACCTCTTTTCTTTCATTCAACAATTTCATCATCACATACGTACATGCACATATATATATATGTATATTTATTCATTCCATTCAGCATCAATACATACACATTATGACCATTTGAAATAATACCAACTACATGCTTAATGACTTACCTCGTGTTGGGTAAGACGGTTCCAACTCGACTACTCGATAACCTTTTCTTTGCCTTTGCTCGATTCACCTCCTTTAACTCCTTGAGCCAAATCAATAATTTAAAATAGTCATTAATCGACTATTCAAGTATTACTTTCAGAATAATATATATATTGATTTGACTTTCACACACATAGCTTATAGTAAGCTTTATAATAGTCAATAAATAACTCATTGGCAAATTTTCATTAATGTTTACAACAAAATCACATATTCACTACGAGCTGTTTTCCTGAGCAGTAGTCACTAAATTGTTTATAACTGGAGCTACAAAACTCTAAATCACTAGCCGTTAATTTTCCCTGAATATAGACTCGTATATCTTCCATCCATAAAATTTCCAGAATTTTTGGCTTGGCCAATCAATACCAGATTTTTCTTAAAGTTTCCCCTGTTTCACTGTTTGACTATTCTGACCACTTTTCACTACGAATCAAATTTCTCATTTTACAGAATTCAAAATGTGTTGTATTTGATCTCATTTGAAACTAGACTCATTAAGGAGTCTAAGCATATAAATTTTATCTTATAATCATTTTTGTACAATTTATAATGATTTTCTAAAAACAGAACAGGGAATCTAGTAGTCATTTTGACTCAGCCCCACAATACTTCAAATATCTCAAGATCGGTAACTCTTTTGTTTTCATAGTTTCTTTTGTAAGAAAATAGACTCTTCAAGCTTTAATGGCATAATTCACTCAGCTTCTAATTCAACTCCTACAAATTATGGCGATTTTCCAAAATCACCTTACTGCTGCTGTCCCCAAACAGATTATTACCGAATCAAATACTAACATTAGCATTGCACCTTAATAGCTAGCTTGCCAAGCCTTAATTTAACATATTTTCATTCAATTTGGTCT
Source organism: Gossypium hirsutum (assembly GCF_007990345.1). Lineage (NCBI taxonomy): Eukaryota > Viridiplantae > Streptophyta > Magnoliopsida > Malvales > Malvaceae > Gossypium > Gossypium hirsutum. The sequence continues at coordinate 44,859,353 of NC_053436.1, read as the reverse complement.
AATAACGCATAAATGGGTAAATTACATTTTTACCCCTAATATTTCGCACTTTCACAATTTAGTCTTTATTCCACAAAACACAAAATACACAAAGTTTGGTCACACTCCTTAAGGGCCGAATCTTCCTAGTGCCCATATAAGTCCATACATCTCATTTATTTCACCTTTGAGTCCTTCAAAAATTTGTTTTTGTAATTTAGCCCTAACTACTCAAAATCACCAAAAACTTCAACACAAAACATATTAACCTTTTATAGCCGAAAACCATACTCACCCCCAAAATCGAAATTTCAACATGGTTTACAAAAATCACTTGATAACTCACTCAATATCAACTAAAATTTCAAAAGCTAGTACATACTTCCTTACCTTAATAGTGACTTAAAATGACCGATTGCTCATGTTACCAACAATATTCAAGATTTGAACATGGGCTAAGTAAGGGACTTAGTAACTAGCTTAATACATTCAACAATTTCCAAAAGCTACCATGCATTACATACCTTATTCAAGACTAGAAGGAGTGGCCGAATGTCTTATTTCCCTTCCCCCTTCTTCTTAGCATTTTCGGCCAAGGATGATAAAAGATGAACAAATTTTTTTCTTTCTTCTTTAGAACATTCGGCCAAGGGGAAATGAAGAAAGATGGACATTTTTTTTTTTGTTTTTCCTTCTTACTTTCACGGCAAAAGGGGAGGAAAGAAACAATTACCACCCATCCTTTCCTTTTTCCATTTCTTTATTTCCCCATCTTCTTATTATATTTTATCCTACATACCTCACTAGGCCAACATGTTCCCAACATGTTTCCACCCATAGCATGGCCGGCCACTACATATTAGGGAGGGGGAATTTGACATGCAAGTCCCCTTTTTCTTCCACATGCACTAATAGGTCCTCATGCATTGACCTATCACATTTTAAAATTTTCTCATATAAGTCCCATTGACTAAATTCACATGCAATCGACTAAATCGAAGCTTGAAATTTTCACACATTCATGATTACATATTCTAGATAATAAACATCGCATTCAAACCTTTCGGTGACTCGGTTTAGCGGTCCCGAAACCACTTCCCGACTAGGGTCAATTTTGGGCTGTCACAGTCAATCCCATCCTCCACAAAACCTCCATAGCCGATTGCCATAAAAGCTGAAATCCCAAAAACTCACTTCTTGTGCTGATTTCTCCAAGCCAAAATCCTTCAGTTATTTTTGTACTTTTTTATCAACTTTCATCTTCTCTAAACCTTTAGTATCTGTCGGCAACATTACTTCAAAGTTATAGCCTCAAATCGTCATCTTCTTCATCACTTAAAAAGCCAAAATACCATAGATTTAGGGACTTATAGTCAAAACTTCAGATCTCTTGGATTCGAGTTCTACTATCGTTTGGAGGATAGATCTGCATCAGATCTGCATAGAAATCAAAAAGGAATAAGTGGTAAGTGCTCATCACCTCAGATCTAGTCTTATTTTACAATTTAGGAAAGCCGAAGTCCCTAAAATCTAGGGAGGCTGTTGATTTGGGCATAGGGCTTTAATGGTCTTTAACCGACAATTTCTTTTGGTGATTAGTGTCTTTTAGAGGTTTGATCGAAGGCTTGGATCTTTGGAACAACTAGACTTAGATCTAGTCATCGGTTTTCGGCAAAAAGATAAGATTCTAAAGGCTTTAGGGGCATGGTTCGAATATGGGTTGCTGAATATTGGGATTGGTTGTTGTGGGTTGCAATCTAAGAATTGTGGTAATCAATTGTAGGACATTGTAAGGGATCTCAGTAGCAGTCGTCGCGAAACAAGTGTGTATCGAACACCCTCTCATAGTTCAATTCAACAAAAGCCGAAATGCCGAAATTCTGGTATTTCGTGGGCTTGTGAGTGTGCGAGTGCTCACAAGATGTTTAGAAATCATTAGATCTAAAATCAAAAGTGGTAAGTTAGTCGTGTGTGAAGTTTCGTGCACTTCGGTAATTGGGCCTCGATAGGCTAAAACTGGGCCCAATGGGCTTACGGGCCCATACGGGTAATAATAATAATAATAATAATTATACTATAAAAAAATAGGCAATAAGTATGTTCTGTTAGATTGTAGAATCGAAACTGCTCAAACCGGTAAACTGGTCATAAAACTTGAATTAAATGGGCTTAAATTGCTAATGGACACTGTAGGGCCCATTAGGGATTTTAGGGCCCAATGGCTAAAATTGTGAAATTGAGATAAATAAATTACTGCGATGACAAATGGGCTAGTAAGGACTGTAACATTCATGAGAACCCTTAAAACTGATAAAATTACTGAAATACCTTTATAGGTGGAAAGTTTACAGTTTTACCCCAAGGAGCAAAATTACTGATATACCCCTAGGGTTAAGGATGACCTGAATGCATGTTTGACTGTTACTATTTACTGCATGCCATGTTATTATTATCTGATGCATGGGACTGGGTTCTTGATGGAGGAAGTACCAAAAGTGGCTTGACCACGTACTGGAGGCTTTGCCTCAACTTACTGATATTTGAGTAGCTATGTTGCAACTATGGAGTGTAGGGCTAGGTGGGTTGAGCTATTCCCCACATGGAATGGAGGGCTGGTACGGGTGGAGTGTAGCGGTTGGTTATAGGCTGGGTTGGGCTTGCATATACAAATATGTCTGTTCTATTCTGGAATGGGCCTACGGGCCATACTGTTATCTGAAAAGGGGCTAAGGCCCAATTTATCGTATTTTGAAAAGGGCTTCGGCCCAGTACCCGCGGTTATCTGAATAGGGCTTAGGCCCTATGGGCTTTAGCTGATGATGCGAGCTCGCCCATGAAGACCATGGAATTGCCATCGGGGCCAATCACTCAAGCCCGTGCCAAGAGGTTCCAAGAAGCTGTAGCAAGTTACATTGCTCGAGTATGGATGGAAGGCATGGCCGAACATCAAGAGTCTAGCTCGAGTAGCTCGTTGTGCAATGTGTTACAAGCTGACTTAGCTCGTGTTAGCTCAAGGGAGCTCAATTCGACACTTAGCTAGCTTATTGAGCTAAATTTCTATTTATTATTTGATGCATTTATTTGGCTAGAATAAATTAATTATTTGTGTTAGTTAATTAGTTAAATTTATGCTTTAATTAATTAATGTGTCTTAAATCTGGACATTTTTAATTTAAATTATTAAATATGTCTTATATTAGTACATAGCTTAAATGTGTCTAGTTTAGGACATCAATTTAATGTGTCTAGTTTAGAGACAAATTTAATTAGTTACAGCCGAATTTAATAGTATTAATGCTACAGCCGAATTTAAGATTAAGTTGACTAATGGTTTAAATAAATGTGCTGCAAACAAGCATTAAAGGAGTAGCATGCATGGAACCGCATTTAAGGAGTTGTTGGTGCAATGTTGGGGACGACATAAATGAGCTGATGGTTCAGCTTTTCAAGGCAACACTTCATGGACTTCAAAAGACAAAGCAAAGGTGCTGATTTTTTCTTTCCCAAGCTGGCCGAATAGCTTCCCAAAACCAAGCTTAAAAGCTTTCACACTTGCTGCATCTTCCATTCACATTCTTTGACTCTTCGGTTATGTGTGTTCACACATAAGGAGCTATTCAACTTCGGTTTTCACACTAGTCTAACCATTGACATGCCCCAAGTTGTCCATTAAAGCTAAGGCTATTTAGTTTTACGAAGTAGCTCATTTAAGGAGCATTTAGCACCTTTGGCCGAATGTAGACAAGACTGTTCAGCCCACCACCTTGACCATTAATATTCAGCTGAATGAACCCCTTCTAGATGCTGTCCAATGGTGTTTCTCATTCTTGAAAACTTCAAGGAAGCTTCCAAGGACGTTCAAGAATCTTCAAGGATGGTTCCAGCCCCAATTAGTTTTAAAATTGCTGTCCACTCCACTTCCAATTTGACCATTCGGCTAACTACTTGTTTAGCTATAAATAGGGGTTGTTTTCTTCTTGTAATGGCTAATGAACATTTTATGAGTTTTAAAAACTTTGTGAGTTTGTTTTCAACTCTCAATTTTCTCCAAAGACTAGTTTGACTTATCAAGAAACCTTGTGGCGTCATTCTATCTTTGCTTCCGAACTTATCACTTTGATTCCCAAAGTGTGGCGTTCTAAGTTATACCGAGGTTCTTATCATTCTTGATAGTGGGTCAAGGTCTCCATAAACTACCCCATATCCGTCTTTTCATTTTTCGACTCAAGTGTCACATAAGTAACGAGTTAGCACACCGACGTTGTGTTAGTTCTTACTTTGGCTCTTAACCGAATTCTATCCCAACATCTACACAAACTATCCATTATCCTACCGAACCACTTTGTACCTAGTTCTTTCCCTCTAAACAAACATTTCTCGAACGACCCTTAGCTTACTTGATTTTACGATCGGGCAAACATTACTACACAAATCTCATCTGAGGTGAGTGCAAAAACAAAAAAAAAAAGTCATAGATTTTAAAAACAACTTCCAATCACTTTTTTTTTGAATTTTTTTTGAATTTTTTTTTTTGATTTTTTTTTCAACTTTGAATTTTTTTTTGTTTTTGACTACAACTTGAATTTCACGAAATGACTTTTTTTTTGTTTTTTTACTCACATCGGATGAGATTTGTGTCATAATGTTTGCCCGATCGTAAAATCGAGTAAGCTAAGGGTCGTTCGAGAAATGTTTGTTTAGAAGGAAAGAACTAGGTACAAAGTGGTTCGGTAGGATAATGGATAGTTTGGGTAGATTTGGGATAGAATTCGGTTAAGAGCCAAAGTAAGAACTAACACAACGTCGGTGTGTTAACCCGTTACTTATGTGACACTTGAGTCGAAAAATGAAAAGACGGATATGGGGTAGTTTATGGAGACCTTGACCCACTATCAAGAATGATAAGAACCTTGGTATAACTTAGAACGCCACACTTTGGGAATCAAAGTGATAAGTTCGGAAACAAAGATAGAATGACACCACAAGGTTTCTTGATAAGTCAAACTAGTCTTTGGAGAAAATTGAGAGTTGAAAACAAACTGACAAAGTTTATAAAATTCATAAAATGTTCATTAGCCATTACAAGAAGAAAACAACCCCTATTTATAGCTAAACAAGTAGGTAGCCGAATGGTCAAATTGGAAGTGGAGTGAACAACAATTTTAAAACTAATTGGGGCTGTAATCATCCTTGAAGATTCTTGAATTTTCCTTGGAAGCTTCCTTGAAGTTTTCAAGAATGAGAAACACCATTGGACAGCATCTAGAAGGGGTCCATTCAGCTGAATATTAATGGTCAAGGTGGTGGGCTGAACAGTCTTGTCTACATTCGGCCAAAGGTGCTAAATGCTCCTTAAATGAGCTACTTCGTAAAATTAAATAGCCTTAGCTTTAATGGACAGCTTGGGGCATGTCAATGGTTAGACTAGTGTGAAAATCGAAGTTGAATAGCTCCTTATGTGTGAACACACATAACCGAAGAGTCAAAGAATGTGAATGGAAGATGCAGCAAGTGTGAAAGCTTTTAAGCTTGGTTTTGGGAAGCTATTCGGCCAGCTTGGGAAAGCAAAAATCAGCACCTTTGCTTTGTCTTTTGAAGTCCACGAAGCGTTACCTTGAAAAGCTGAACCATCAGCTCATTTATGTCATCCCCAATATTGCACCAACAACTCCTTAAATGCGGTTCCATGCATGCTACTCCTTTAATGCTTGTTTGCTGCACATTTATTTAAACCGTTAGTCAACTTAATCTTAAATTCGGCTGCAGCATTAATACTATTAAATTCGGCTGTAACTAATTAAATTTGTCTCTAAACTAGACACATTAAATTGATGTCCTAAACTAGACACATTTAAGCTATGTACTAATATAAGACATATTTAATAATTTAAATTAAAAATGTCCTGATTTAAGACACATTAATTAATTAAAGCATAAATTTAACTAATTAACTAACACAAATAATTAATTTATTCTAGCCAAATAAATGCATCAAATAAATAAATAGAAATTTAGCTCAATGAGCTAGCTAAGTGTCAAATTGAGCTCCCTTGAGCTAACACGAGCTAAGTCAGCTTGTAACACATTGCACAACGAGCTACTCTAGCTAGACTCTTGATGTTCGGCCACGCCTTCCATCCATACTCGAGCAATATAACTTGCTACAGCTCTTGGAACCTTTTGGCACGGGCTCGAGTGATTGGCCTCGATGGCAATTCCATAGTCTTCATGGGCGACCTCGCATCAACTGACTTGGGCTTTGGATGGGTTTTCTATATACACTGAGTTTTCCAAACTCACCCCCTTTTTCTTCCATTCTTTCAAGTGAGCCCTAGTTGGTGGACTTGGAGCTGGGCGGGATTCAGAGTGGCCATGAAGATTAAATTTCTGGTTTTAAATAAGTTTCAATTAGCTTCCTTTTTAATTTTCGCATTCATTTTTATTATTTCTATTTTGGTTAAAGTTGTAATAAGGCCGCTCTATTATTTTTATTTTGGGTTTTTAAATTACTTAAATCGTTTTTGACTTGAGATTCACATCACTTAAATTGATTCCTTGAAATTGGTTAACTCTGGGTTTATCAAAAATTACTCATTTTAAACCGACACGACAACCAAACATCTTCGAAACGAAACTTTTCAAAGTACAACAAAAGTCACGTTTTTCTAAACCCTTAACAATCGATAATGGATAGGACTCACACTAGTGAATTGGAACATTTCTCTTAAAACTTCATTAATGGTTTTTTGCAAAGCTCGCCCAAACTTTAGTAAACTAGGTAGCTTGGTTAGTGGTAGGTAACGTGACATACCAGATTCGGCCGTAACGTCTAGGCCGGGTTTGTGGTGTTACAGCTTTTCTTTCAAATTTTTCCTATTCATGCCCATTTTTGTCCAAAATTTTAGAACTTCATCAAATTACTATTTAAGGACCTCTAATTAATAATCTATAGCAATTTCATGCTTAAAGCTTCTAGAACTCAAGTTTTGCAACTTATTCAATTTAGTTCCTAACTTCAAATTGGACACTTTAGGCATAAACTTTCTTCATGAAAATTTCACACAAGCATGCATTCATGTCATGGATCATCAAATAATCATAAAATAATTATTTCTACTTTAAATTTGTGGTCTCGAAATCACTAGTCTGACTAGACCCTAATTCAGAATGTTACATTAGTCTTCTAATTTACTTTCTTATGTATCTATTCGACTAATAAAATTTCTTTTACTTGTATTCTTAATTATCTTGTATATTCTTATTAGGTATAACTCCTTGTACAATGTAAAATCACGTTCAAAATCTGAATTATACAACTATTGTGTTCTCCTTATTTCTATCAATATACAAACAGTGTTTTACAACTTATGCACAAAATTCAACTACGCCCAATGGATTTCTGTTTAACTTAGTCAATATCTTATAGTCCGAAAGCTTTTCATATAGATTTCTTTTCATACTTTCCTCTTTCTTTCATTCTTCCTTTGTATGCATACTAGCACGGACCGCCGCTCCTATGGCATAGCCTTGGCATCATCTCTCGGTGCACTCTTCTGTATAAATCCTACATTTAGAAGAAACCATAATAAGTTCAGAAGAACTTAGTAAGACACTTTCACGCAATCATCATCAATTCATATTATGCTTAAAACATTGCACTTCACTTTTCTACTTAGACCAGTACTTACTAGAATTATCATTACTCGTATTAAACCTTCATTTACCGTATAGTATTTCATACTCTATAAGCGTTCTGACTACATGTGGGCTTGTACTTGTGACACACTTTCTAATTCACCTTTCATTCTGGTGGACAAGGTAGACTTCGTTTGTTTTTAAGCATGAAATAGTCCTTGCCAAGCTTTCATTATCGTAAACTTCTTAGCTGCAGTTCCATTCAAAGTTCACCTGCTTGGCTTTTCCTTTGAATTGTTATCCCAAGGTCATTTCATAGACTGCGCCACAAAGGCATACTCTTCACTTTAGATGTCCTCCTTTGACTTAGTAGCTATAAAAACATTCAGGAGCACTAGATAGCCACAAAGGTGTCCATAAAAAAATAGAAAGCCGCAAGGGTGTCCTTACTTCATAAGATAGCCACAATGGTGTCCATACATCACTAGATAGCCACAAAGGCATCCAAACAAAAAAATTCACCACGAAGGTACATTTAACATATTCAGCCACAAGGGCTCTTCTCATAACAGAATCAGCCTCAAAGGCTCACATATAACATATTCCCCCACAAAGGATCACATATAACAAAGAATACCCACAAAGGCTTCCACATATAATAGTTTCTGCAACTAGGGCATCATGCCTTCTTGGTGATGACTCCATTACTTGAGTCCACTATGTGCTTTACTAAGAATCCTTTCCTAACGGCATCTCGCATCAGATTTCATTATAGACTACGCACCTACATATATGTCTAAAGTCTTAGTGGGGTGGATAACATTTTGCTTTCTTATAGACTATAGGGCTCGCCATTTGTCAGGCCTTATACTTAACCTAGAGGAGCTTTTCTATCTTCCATTGGTTCCGCTCTTCCGAGGAGAGATATAATATATCTTTCTTGCCTTAAACATTTTGACTTGACCTTTGACTTTATTGGGACTCAAAAATGTCGCATCAGCCAATTGGTGGTCTTATCCAAATCTTATAAAATTAAAGAATACTAATCAAGTGCTTTTCTTTTGGTTCTTAACTACTTAGTTCTTATTTAGTTGAATTTTAACCATCGTTTCCTTATATCTTAACTGGCTCAAGGCTATTGTTAGGGGTTTTTTATTACTGACTTATGCCTCTCATCACAATGTTCATTTACCTATAACAGATTTCTCCCATTCTATGCACACCAAGAAAGGCTTCTAAGGGTGAACCTTTCCTCATTAGACTTACTTCTCATTTACTATGTGCTAACTCAGTGTTCTCCAAATCCAAAGGCATCACAGGCACACCCGAATGATTCTAATTTTCCTTATTATTTTGAACGGTATTTGGGTACTAAGATTCCCTCGAGTGGGATGTTACAACTCTCCCCTCATTTAAAAATTTTTGACCCTAAAATTTCCTTTCTTGGGTGAGATCACCAGGACTACACACCAGTAACGATTCAGTTTGTTCCTTATTACTTGCATATCTCCTAAGATTACCTTTCAACCTTTCAAATCCACCATTTGGCGGTTCCCTTTCTTAGCATAGATAATCAACAATTTCTTGAGAAAACTATCAATCTATGATTTGGGAATTTAAACAGTCACCTAACTTAACTGCTAACTCATTATTACTCTTTTGTAATCTTATTTATTTCCCTATGCTAGTTGTTATTTTCTAGTTCGGTAATGGCAACGGTTACCACCGATTGAACTTCCTGTTCATGTTTAGCATTTCCTATAAATTGGCATATTCGATGCTCATATTACTTTAACCTACATGGAAACACAAAAATATATAGACTTTTAAGGCACCTTTTGAGCTCTAATTCATGCAGTTTCGTAGTAAATTTAATTGAAATTCACACTTTAATTATAAAATAATTAATTTGCACTTAAATTATTAACATACCAAATTTTAATTATTTTTATAATAAAATTTCACAAATTTGGTTTATTTTTTATAGTTTTGCACAAAAGGTGAAAATTGGCTCAGCAGACACCTCGAAAGGCTTGAATAGTTGGGGAATTTGTGCATCAGCTAAACCAAGGGCATGATTAAATATTTTTCCTGTAATAGCCCGTTTTTAGTCAAATCAAAATAGTAATTTTGGGACCACAAATTTGAAGTCAAAATATTTATTTTATTATTTTAATAAGGCCTACAGCATGATAGATTAATTACGTGAAAGTTCCATAAAGAAATTTTACTATTTGAATAGTTAATTCGGTAAAAAGGAAAAAATCACGTAAATCGTAAAACTTGTGTTCTATTAGCTAAAAGTGTCAAATAGCTATGGAACATTAAAGTAAAGGTCCTTAAGTAGTAAATAGGCCATTTATGAGATAGTGGATGATGATAACATGAAAATTGGTGTAATTATTAAATGTTTTAAAGGTTAAATAAGTAAATTAATTATTAATGGTTAATTAAATTAAAACAAAACCAATTTCTATCATCTTTTAGCATCTTCAACTGATTCTTCTTTTGAAAATACAGATAGAGATTTGGCAACTACAATCTTGGCATTTAGGTATGTATTTTGTCCAATTTTTAATGATTTTTACGTTTTTGAAATCGTTGCTACGTATTCTACCTAGCCCGTACCTTCGCTTTCAAAGCTGTTAAAGATCTAACATGTTGCCATTGTTGAATGCTTGAGTAATTTGATGAATTATGATAGATTTTGAAGGTTTAATGTTAGATAAATAGTTTTTGTAAAGTGATTTTTAACAAAAATGTCAAAAAGGGATTAAATTGAGAAAATGTGAAATGTGGTAGTTAAAAGTGTGAATAAATTGAAAATATGGGCTAATATGAGAATGGGTAATATTCGGCTAGCATGAAATTGTACTAAATAACATGAATTTTCAATTGTATGTGATAAGAACTAAATTGTAAAAATGTGAAAGTTTATGGGCAAATGTGTAAAATAGCCCTAATGTGTGTTTTGGACTAAATAGAATAAATAGTTGATTAAATAAGATGGTTTTTATAATATATAGATCAAGATAAGTGGAGATTGGGATTAGATCGAGGAAAAGGAAAAGTGGACGAATAGTTGGTAATTTCCATCCGAGCAACTCGAGGTAAGTTCGTATAATTAGAATCAAACTTTTAAATACTTGTAATTATTTAAAATGAATGTTTGTGACTGAGTAAATGATATATTCAAAATTCGAATGCCTTATTGATATAGTTTGATGGTTACCGAGCACCGTTTGAACCGTAGGAATTCGTAGGATACGAGTGACATGTCACTAGGGTTACCGTTTAGGCTGAGATCCTGCATGTGTTGCAGACTCACCGCAACTCGTATGAGCCTACCGATATATCAGCTCGTAAGAGCTTACTGTCCATCAACTCAAGAGGAGCTTACTGATCATAGCTCGAAAAAGCAGAAATGATAATGAATTGACGGATTACAAAGTATATATGTAATGTATATCACCCGAGTATCCCTCGATATTCTAATAGGTTCAACGAGCATAAATTCTATTATTTGTTATGTGAAAATGCTATGTGTTACACAGATGAATTACTGTTATATGGATGAAGTACTGTAACACCCTTTCCCGTATCCGACGTTGGGACAGGGTTTGAGGCATTACCAAGCTAAAACATTAAAATTCATACAAAACCGACCATAAAATTTCATTCCAACTTTAAAACATTTCAATTTCATGCAAATTTTCCCTTATAATAGCCTACGAGGCCCAAAACCTACATCAAAGGTGGTTCGGGACTAAATTGAGGACTTTAGAAAATTTTAGTATAACCTAGAAAAATTTCCTACTTTGGGGAGTCACACGCCCGTGTGGGTAGGCCGTGTGGTTACACACGCCCGTGTAGCTTGGGACACACCCCTTTCCTCTACCCGTGTAACTATCTGACTATGATGTCATCATACAATTAGGGTCACATGGCCAAGTCACACGCCCATGTGCTTAGGTCGTGTGGCGAATTAAATTCTCAAAATTAAATGCAGACTTCACAGGGCCTGGGCACACGCCCATGTTCTAAGGTCATGCCTGCCACACGGCTGAGACACACGGCCGTGTCTCTGCTCGTGTGTTTACGATTGGGCATTCTGTTTGCATTAATTAGGGTGTAGGGGACACACGGTCTAACTACATGCCCATGGGACAGACCGTGTGTCACACACGGCCTAGACACATGCCCATGTGCCTACCTGTGTGGACAAATTTTAGGCTATTTTCCAAGCCATTTGTCACCCTTAAATGCTCATTTGCTTAGTCATCTGAGATGGCATGCAACCTAGTATATTTGGTTACTAGAAAACTCATAAACATGATAATTCCATGCCTTTGTAATGACAACCTGACACTTATCCAAAACATCATAATCTTATATGGCATTCCACACAAATTTCATATCCATTCATTAGGCTAACTCTACTTTTAAAGTTACCTAATCATACCATAGATTTGGCATACTTATTAACCATGATTCATTCACTTAGCACATGTGCCATTCATCCCACGTCTCATCTACAAACAAACACATCAAACATAAAACATTGCATGCATGTAAAATTGATTAGGGTTACAACCTAAATGATCAATATGGACCATATCACATGGCCATATACAAAATAAATCAAATATTTCCATAAGCCAACATATTTGACTAGACCAATGTGACATATAACAAAAAGACCATGTCCCTATATATGCCATACTCAAAATATTGAGATTAACTATACCCCAAATGTCCAGTTGATAGTGTGATCGGGCCTCTGACGTTCTTCAATCCCCGAGTTGGCTTGGCGATACTATAAGAAAGTAAGAAAGGGAGGGGAGTAAGCATAAAGCTTAGTAAGTTCACATGCAAATAAATAGCAACATGATCATATATATATACATTTATTATATAACCTAGATTTACTTAAGTGTTATCATGAATTCATAGATATAACTCAAATTTGTAAACATAACTAATGCATTTTTAATCTTACCAAGCATTCATCACATATCGAGCTCATTCAGATGAGTATATCGTACATACCTGTACCAATTCAAATCGCACTGTCATATTCTCTCTTCATTTATTTACTTGTCGATTAACTAACAAGTTTACCCATTAAACACTCAGAATATTATTGGATATGCGGAAGACTTGCACATAGTGCATCAAATGTAGCCACATGCTACCTCATATCACAACCACATATTGCTCGCTCATGAGCTACTCACGGGCCTACTCATACAAGCTGACAATCAAGATGTAACTACTCGGGCTGCTCACACAAGCTGACAGGTGCCTGCAACACATGCCGGGCTACCCAACCAACGGTAGGACGTACAAGACCAGCACCCGGATTCACATATCACATGTACACACATATTCATGAGATCTTATCCACATAGATTCTAATGACATGTCACATTGTATGCTAAACTATTCCTAATGTTCAAACGAGATTTTCTCGACATCTCATGTTCATCGAATTCATTCACAATCTCGTGCTCATAAGTTACAACATCATTCATACACTTGACATAATAAGTAATCATATAAACTCATACATTAACAAAATATTAAAAACATGATATATCATTGCATTATTTACACATGAACTTACCTCGATAGAAAACAGGGATAATTTATATGATCTAGTCCAAAACCTTGTTCATTCCCCGGTCTAGGTCTAGACTCCATTTTTTATCTATAATAGCAAATTCAGCTCATTTAGTCATCACATTTTTCAAAGTAATCCATAAATTACAATTTAGAAAAATTACAATTTTGCCCCTAAACTTTCACATAATTACAATTTAGTCCCTAGGCTCGTGAAATGAAATGTGTTCATTTTCTTTGATACCCAAGCCTAGCCAAAATTATAAAACACTCATATCTGCCCACATTTTCTTTCAAATTAGATTTTTAACCACTTATTTTACAACTTTTCAAAAAGGTCCTTTTTAGGTGTTTTCATGAAAAATCAGCTAGTAGAATATGTTTATCACACACTAAACTCTCATATTACTCCACTAATCATCAAAATATATGTATGTCACACATGGGTAAATTTTCATACATAATCCCTACTTCAAAATAATGGTGGAAATAGGTAAATCAAGCTACAAAGACTTCAAAAATGTAAAGAACATTAAAAACGGGGCTCGGGAGCACGTACAATCAAGCTTGAAAGTTGAACAAAACCCTAGCTATGGTGTCTTGAGAGTTTCAACCAAGCACGAAGAAGATGAGCGTATTTTTTCTTTGATTTTCCCTTTTTATTCTTTTAATTTCCAACTGACCAAAATGACCTTAGCTTTCTTTAAAATTTTTCCCACAAAAATCCATTTTTTGTCCAAACTTTTAGAAATTGGTTAAATTGCTAATTAGGACCTTCTAATTTATAATCTAAAGCAATTTCATGCTAAAAGCTTCTAGAACACAAGTTTTGCATCTTATTTAATTTAGTCCCTAAAGTTCAATTGGACATTTTATAAATAGAATTTCTTAATGAAACTTGCACACAAGCGTGCAATCATATCAAAGACCTCATGGGAATCAAAAAATAATTATTTATATTTTAGATTCGTGGTCTCGAAATGACTATTTTGACTAGGCCCTAATTTGGGATGTTACAATTCTCCCCCCTTTTGGATTTTCGTCCCCAAAAATCTTACCAATGAAAAGATTCGGGTATTGGTCCTCATATTTTCGTCCGTCTCTCATGTAGCTTCTTTAACCCCATGTCTTTTCCATAAAACTTTCACAAGGGCAATACTTTTGTTTCTCAACTGCTTGACCTCCCGAGCCAAAATCTTAATTGGCTCTTCACCATAAGTCATATTCGGTCAGATCTCGACCTCTGTCGATGAAATCACATGCGAAAGATCGGATCAATATCGGAGCAACATAGACACATGGAACAGATCATGAATCTTTTCCAATTCGGATGGTAAGGCTAATCAATAGGCAACTAGCCCTACTCTCTCAGTAATCTCATACGGTCAAATAAGGTGTGGGCTTAATTTGCCTTTCCTGCCAAACCTCAAAATCTTTTTCCATGGGGACACTTTCAAAAATACTTTATCACCAACCTGAAACTCAATCTCTTTCTGCTTTAAATCTGCGTACGATTTTTGTCTATCTGAAGTGGCTTTCAAACAAGTTCGAATCATTTTTACCTTTTCTTTAGTTTCTTTAACCAATTCAACTCCATGAATCTGATTCTCTCTGAGTTCAATCCAATACAAAGGCGTTCGACACTTACGCCCATACAATGCCTCATAAGGTGCCATTTTCAAACTCGACTTAAAACTATTGTTGTAAGTAAATTTGACCAACGGTAAATACTTTTTTCGAATTACCTTGGAACTCAAGGACACAACACCGCAACGTATTTTCAAGGATCTAAATTACTCACTCAGACTAACCATCGGTTTACGAATGGAAATCAGTATTAAAATTCAATTTTGTACCTAAAGCCTCTTGCAACTTCTTCCAAATTCGCGAAGTGAGCCTCAGATCTCTATCCGATATAATCGATAAAGGCATTTTATGTAACCTCACTATTTCAGAAATATACAACTCGGCTAGCTTGTCAAGTGAATAGTCAATGCGTACTGGTATAAGATGAGCTGATTTCATCAATCTGTCAACCAAAACCTATACGGTACCTTTCTTTTTTTGTGTCAAAGGCAAACCCATCACGAAATCTATAGTAATACGGACCCATTTCCACTCGAGAACCATCATGGGATGAAGTAAGCCTGAAGGTACTTGGTGTTTAGCTTTTACTTGTTGAAAAATCAGGCATCTCGAAACAAACTCGAAAATATCTCTTTTCATACTTGGCTATCAATAAAATTTCTTCAAATCATTGCACATTTTCGTACTACCCGGGTGCATAGACAAACGACTACTATAGGCCTCAAGCAAAATCTTTTGAATCAACTCATTATTCTTAGGAATACAAATCCTATCTCGGAATATTAAGCAACCATCGAAACTAATCTAAAAACCTGATTCTATATTTAATTCACATTAGACTCTTTTGGCTTGCAATTCACCGTCACTTTGTTGGGCTTTATAAATCTCTTGAAAAAACATTGCCCTAGCTCTCAACTCGGCTAGAGTCGAACCATCATTTGCTAAGGCCAACTGAGTGTTCATAGCCCTCAACGTGAACAACGATTTCCTAGTCAAGGCATTAACGACCACGTTCGCCTTTCCCGGTGATAATCAATCACTAGCTCATAGTCTTTTATCAACTCTAACCATCTCTGTAACAGCTCAATTTTGGGTCTAGTTGAAATGTTTCGGAACCACAAATCTGACATATAAAAATGTATTTTTATTATATTTTTATGGTCTAAATTTTTATGAAATTATTTTGTAAAAATTTTGTTAAACAATTTTGACGTTTGGGCACTTAATTTAGTCAAAAGGACTAAATTGTAAAAAGTGCAAAAGTTGAGTTCTACATGTTAGAGGTGTCCAATTGTTATGAAAATTTAAATTGGAGGTACTTACAAGGTAATTAGACCATTGGTTAAGTTGTTGGACAAAAATGGACATAGTTAGACATGTTTCCAAAATTTTTCATTAAGGGTATTTTGGTCATTTAGTTATTAAAATGAATTAAAAACAAAATTAAAAGCCATTTTTTGTCCATCTTTAACCCCTTGGCCGAATTTCACATGAAGAAGACATAGCTAGGGTTTTTCAAACTTCCAAGGTCGATTGTAAGTCTATTTTAGCTCCATTTTTAAAGTTCTTTACATTTTTGAGATCCTCGTAGCTCGGTTTACCTATTTCTACCAATATTTTAAGCTAGGAATTTTACCCATGGATTACATGCATGTATTTTGGAGTGTGATAAACAACTTTACTAAGTGATTTTTGTTGAAATTGCATAAAAGGACTAGTTCATAAAAAAGTGTAAAATATGTGTAAGTGTGTGATTTAATGCAAATTGTGGACTACTATAATTATGAAAATGGTTCAGCTATGCCTAAAATACAAAGAAATTAAATAAAAATTATTTCCCGAACCTAGGGGCAAAATCGTAATTTTGTGAAACTTTAGGGGCAAAATTATAAATTTTTCCATAGGATGTTTTTGGGTTAATTTGAATAATGTGAGCATTTTAATAAGTCAAATGTGTTATTATAGACCAAGAAAGACATGGAATCGACCTTGATCGGGGAAAGGAAAAGATTGTGGACTAAATTGCAAAATTTCTATATTTTGCACCGAGGTAAGTTGTATGTAAATAAATTTTGATTATTTTTATGTTATTATCTTTTGTTACTATATAAGATGTGGCTACCTATAGAATGATGAATTGATGTAAACTACAAATTGGAATTGACTATGAACGAGTTAGTAAAATGTTGAAAAGTGAAGAATTTCCCAATTGAACCTTCGGAATAGAAGAGATACGAATGATCCATTGTGAGAACATTTTTGTACTACTATGTGCAGGCTACTACGTGTACCAGATTGTTAGGCCGCATGTGTAGTACTAAGTGCAGGCTACTATGCGTACCCGATATTTCGATCATGTGTGTAGTACTAAGTGCAAGCTACTATGTGTATTAGATGGTTAGGTCATGTGTGTAGTACTAAGTTCAGGCTACTATGTGTACCGGATTGATAGGTCACATGTGTAGTACTAAGTGCAGGCTACTATGCGTACCCGTTAACTTCGATCACGTGTGTAGTACTAAACGCAGGCTACTACTTGTATCAGATGGATAAGTCATGTGTGTAGTACTAAGAGCAGGCAACTACGTGTACCAAATTGATAGGTAGCTTGTGTAGTACTAAGTGCAGGCTACTATGCATACTAGAGAGCTTCGGTTACGAGGGTGGTATATGCACAGGCCACCGGGTATCTGTTATTGTTCTGATGAGTTCAATTGGAAATTTACTACGTGAAAATACATATGTACATGACTAAGTGATGAATAAGTGCAGGTATATCAATGTGAAAAGTTGTGAGCAATGTGCTCGATAGTTGAGTGAATCTTTTGGTAAGATAGAATGGAGTAAGTGAAATTATGTAAAAATGAAATTTTGTAATAAAATAGTTTTGGATAGCAGCAGTGGTGTGACTTTGAAAAATCACCAAAAATGGTAGAAATTGAATTAGAGGTTGAATAAGATATGAAATTAAATCTTAATGAGATTATTTTCTCATAAAAGAAACGGTGAAGGTAAAAGAATTTCATATTCTGTGATAATCGGATTTTTGTGAGATAGGGTCAGAATGATTTTGGAATCCCCTGTTCTGATTTGGGAAAATCATTAAAAATTTTTAAAAAATAATTATGGGTCATAATTTGCATGCTTAAAATCCTTAATGAGTCTATTTTCAAGAGGAATTGACAGGGATAGCATCCGATATTAATTTTTACTGAAGAAAGATCGGAGCTATCGGACAGTGAAACAGGGGTATTTTTAATGAATAAACTGTACTAATTTGCTAGACCAAAAATTCTAAAAATTTTATGGTAAGAATATATCTGAGTCTAGTTTCTGGGAAAATTAGCGGTTCATTATTTTTAGTCCCGTACCACGAGATAAATAATTTTTAGTGAAGAGAGGTTGGAACTATTGGACAGTGAAACAGGGGTAACTATAATGAATAAACTGTACTAAATGGCTGAATGAAAAATTCTAAAAATTTTATGGTAAGAATATATGTGAGTCTAGTTTCTGGAAAATTAACGGATCTTAATTTGGAGTACCGTAGCTCTAGCTATAAATAATTTGATGACCGTGACTCAAGAAAATAGCTTAACCTGAAAATGAGTAATTGTACAATTATGATTGTGCTACCTTGAGAATCATGTTGACAAATTGTTTATTATTTACGTACTTACTTACTAAGCTTTATGCTTACTCTCTTTCCTTTCCTTTCTCTTATAGTGTCACCAAGCCAGCTTGGGGTTCGGAGATCATTGGTTATCCATTCACAATATCAGCACTCTTTTGGTATTTTGAAAACAATATTTTGTATTATGGCAGGTATAGAGGACTTAGTTATTTTGTTTTATGTCATAATTAATTTGGCCTAAAATGTTAGCCTTCAATGTTTGATAGCTCATTTTGTATATGACCATTGATATTAATTAATATCATTCAAGCTATAAGGTATGAGGATGCATGATTAAGTATGAAATTTGAATTGTTTTAACTTGGATATATATAAAAAAATCTACGTCATTCTTTCGTACGATTGCATGTGTTATGTTCCAGTAATGTCTCGTACCCTGTTCCGGTGTAGAACACGAGTAAGGGGCGTTACAATCTCTATTGCCATGGTTCAAGTCCTTTTGAGTCATCAAATACTTCAGACTTTTGTGGTTAGTATACACCCGACATTTCTCACCATACAAATGATCTCTCTAATCCTCAATGCAAACACAATGGTAGTTAACTCCAAATCATGTGTTGGGTAATTCTTCTCATGATGTTTCAGTTGCCTCGAGGCATAAGCTATTACCTTGCCTTCTTGCATAAGCACACAACCCAATCCATTTAAGGATGCATCACTATACACCACAAATTCATTTCCCGGCTCAGGTTGCACTAAAATTGGAGCCTCAGTCAACAATGCCTTTAGCTTCTCAAAACTCTTTTGGCATTTTTCTGTCCATTCGAACTTAACATCCTTCTGTAACAGTCTCGTCATCGGATGGAAAATCCTTTAACAAACTGTCTGTAGTAACCGGCTAAGCCTAGAAAGCTTCTAACCTCTAACACATTTCTCAGTGGTTTCCATTCAACAACAGCAAAAATCTTACTCGAATAGACTCAGATGCCATCACTCGAAACAATGTGCCCCAAGAATCTGACTTATCGAAGCCAAAACTCACTCTTACTAAACTTAGCGTACAACTGTTTGTCTCTTAAGGTTTGCAGAACCATTCTCAAGTGTTCGGCATGCTCAGTCTCATCACGAGAATAAATCAGGACATCATCAATAAAAACAATGACAAATTTATCCAAGTATGGTCAGAAAATATGATTCATTAAATCCATAAATACAACGGGTGCATTCGTTAAACCAAAAGGCATAACCAAAAATTCATAGTGACCATACATCGTCTGAAATTCAGTCTTCGGTACGTCCGAATCTTTGACTCTTAACTGGTAGTAACCGGACCTTAAGTCTATATTTGAATATACTGTGGCCCCCTTCAATTGGTCAAACAAGTCATCAATTCTTGGTAAAGGGTACTTGTTCTTTATGGTTACCTTATTGAGCTGTCTGTAGTCAATGCACAATCTCATCGAAACATCTTTCTTTTTCATAAATAGCACCGGTGCACCCCATGGAGAATAACTGGGTCTCGCAAAACCCTTGTTCGTCAACTCTTGCAACTAAACTTTTAACTCCTTTAACTCTATTGGAGCCATCCTATACGGAGCGATCGAAATAGGTGTAGTGCCCGGAACTAAGTCGATGCCAAACTCAACTTCTCTAATTGGAGGCAATCTGGGCAACTCTTTTGGAACTACATCTGGATACTCACATACTACTGGTATTGACTCAATTTTCAACTCAGACTCCTTCGTATTCAACACAAAGGCAAGATATGCTTCATAACCTTTTCTTGTATATCTCTGAGCAGTCATAGAAGAAATTACTACAGGCAAGCTATCCGATTCATCAGATTCTACCCGAAGGATATCACCGCTTTCACAATTCAACTCAATAATTTTCTTTCCACAGTCTACCATACATCATGCATGGTCAACCAATCCATACCAAGTATTATATTAAATTCATCAAATAGCAAAAGCATAAGATTAGCCGAAAAACAATGACCTCTAATCATTAAAGGGCAATGCCTACATACTTGGTCAACTATCACATGCTTGCCTAGAGAGTTTGACACTTTTACCACGAATTCTGTAGACTTGACGGGCATATTTATACTAGACGCCAATTTCACACATATATACGAATGGTTAGATCCCGGATCAATCAAAGCAACAATAGAAGTATCATAGAGAGAAAAAGCACCCGTAATCACATCAGTGGATGAAGCCTCTTTGCAAGCGCGAATGGCATAAGTCCTCACAGGTGCTCTTCCCTCAGGTCTCCCAACTGGTTCTCTAGGTGCACATTTATTACTCGTGTAATATCCCAAATTAAGGCCTAATCGGAATAGTGGTTTCGTGACCACAAATTCAAGATAGAAATAATTATTTTATAATTATTTTGAGGTTTATGATATGATTGCATAATTGTGTGAAAACTTCGTGAAGAAATTTTTGGCATAACGAGTTTAATTTAAAGTTGGGGACTAAATCGAATAAGTTGCAAAACTTGCATTCTAGAAGTTTTTAGTATGAAATTGCTTTGAAATATTAATTAGGAGGTCTTAAATGGTACTTAGACAGATTTTAAGTTCATGGACAACATTAGGACATGGAAGGAATTTTTTAGAAAGTTTATTAAGGAGGGGCATTTTGGTCATTTGGATATTAAATGAAATAAAAAGGGAAAAATAACACAAAATTGGTTATCATCTTCCTTAGTTGCTGCCGAATGCTCCCTCTCTCCATATCTAGGGTTTCTTCAACTTTCAAGCTTCATAGTAAGTGATTCCAAGCCCCGTTTTTAATGATTTTTACGTTTTCGAAATCCCGGTAACTCGGTATAGCTTATGATAGTAATATTTTGAGTTAGAGTTCATATTTGGAAAAATACCCATAGGTGAAACTTGTGAATTTTGATGTTTTCTGATATAATATGAGGTTTTAAATTATGTTAGACAACTTGTGCTACTCGGTTTTGAGTGAAAACGAGCAATCGACAAAAATACCTAATAGTCATAAGTACATGTTAGAGTGAGAATTTGATGTTGCCATAAAAGGGAAAAGTGATCAGCATGTTAGAAAACATAAGAATAAGGAATTAAGTTTAATTCCTGAGATTTGGGGCAAAAGTGTAAATATGCAAAAGTTTAGGGGTAAAATTGTAATTTTGCTAAAATTTGAATTAAAGACTAATTTGATAATGTGAGTATTAAATAAGCTAAATATGTTATTTTAGATCAAGAAAGACGTGGAATCGACCCCAATCGAGGAAAAGAAAAGATTGTGGACTAAATTGCAAAATCATTATTTTTTGGTACCAAGGTAAGTTCATGTGTGAATAATGTAGCATATTTGTTATTTATAAGTTATTGATGTTAATTATATGATATGCTGATTTTTATCATGAAATATATGCTTTGTGGTTATTTTCGAATTAAATGCAAATTATGTGTATTATCTGTTAAATATAAAGTGCTACCGAGTATTGGTTTCGGTATTTTACGGAAGATGGCAAGCATATGTGCTCGACGAAAATCCCGTTTGAACCTTAGGAATAGATTAGGATATAAGTGACATGTCATTAGGATGGTTGAGCATCCGAACTCGTTGAGTTGAGTCCGAGTTCACTTACGGATGCGAATGTTCGAACTCGTTGAGTTGAGTCCGAGTTCGTGAGATGTAACTAGGCATCCGAACTTGTTGAGTTGAGTCCGAGTTCACTTATGGATGTGAACGCCCGAGCTCGTTGAGTTGAGTCCGAGTTCACTTAGGGGCGGGTTACATGATTTTTTGATTACATATGTGGCAGTTATGTGCAAATTATCCATGTATCCGAGTTATATTCCGATGTGTTCAATCGGTAAAATTTCTAGTGAAATGGAAGAACACTTAAGATGCAAGTGACGTTTTGGTAAGTGTTGTGAAATGGATACTTTGGACAGGTATGTACTTAACCCTCGGGTTGAAAATAGATACAACAACGATAAGGTGGTAAGATGATGAATGATGTTTAGAAATGTGATATATGTTTTGGTGACACTATGCTAAGGTTGTTTGGTATAATTGTATTGTTATGTTACTTGTTATTTGCATATGAACTTACTAAGCATATATGCTTACTCCCTTCTTTTTATTCTCTGTAGTTTTGAACAAGCCAACTCGGGAATCGGGACAGGTCGAAGGTTCGATCACACAATCCGAAAGACACTTTTTGGTAAATGGCTTGTAAAACTTAAGTATGGCATGTATAACAATATACCTATTTCGTGTAAATAATTTTGTGATATGGCCGTAATTTGGTTGAGAAAATGCTTGATAATGATAGGTCATGGAAATGACTAATTTAGACCATGTTTGATGTCATGGAAAGTTAATAGGTTATCTAGTCCATAAAAACTCATGAAAAGATGAAATTTGCCATAAACAGAACATTGCAGCAACACTGACGTGAGTTTTAACATTTACTAAAAATCATAGAAATCGAATTTAGTGATGGACTTAATATGAAATTGAATCCCAATATGTCTATTTTCAGATAAAGCAAACGAAACAGGTAAAGGAATTATATGTTAGAAGATATTTGAATTTTTGTGAAATAGGGCCAGAGTGATTTTTGGATCCCCTGTCCCAACTTTAGGAATTCACCATAAATTGTACAAAAATAATTAGGTGTTTTATTTTATATTCCTGGAATCCTTATTGAGTCTATTTTCTGGATAAATAAAGATCACAGTCATATAAAATTTTCAAAGAGAGATATATGGTTTGTAGTAAATAGAGGTCAGTCCAGCCAAGTCCTGAAGAAGGGGTAAATTTAACTAATAAAATGTACTAACTTCCCCAACAAAAAATTCTAGAAAAAACTTTTTAAATAGATATATGAGTCTAGATTTAGGGAAAATTTATAGATCTTGATTTCAAGTTTCGTAACTCGAGATATGATTTTTCTTGTAACTGTGACGCAGGTAACTAGAAAGCTATGAATGTAGAAACAAATGATTCGAAGTTCTTAATTTGATAAATTATGTTCAGTAACACCTCAAGCTCGACTCCGATGACGGTCTTATGTGTGGGGGCGTTACATTTAGTGGTATCAGAGAAGATTTAGTCGGTTCTCAGACTACGTGTTGTATGTACGGATTTTACTATACATGCCATATGTATAAATTGTGATAGTGTGACGACTTCTGACCTTTTTAAATGATTTTTTATATAGTAAATGGATCCCGATCCAGCTGTGGCAGATGAAGTGGAGAGTAATGCGCTAGCTCCGGCTGAAGGGGCAGCGCCGACTGAAAATCCACCCCCTACTGTTGGTTAGGGAGGAGGAGAAAGGGATCGGGAAGCCTTTCTCCAAATGATGAGTGCTTGGTATACTGAGTTTGTTGGTACGAACCCAAATGTACGACCTCCCCCACCTCCCCCAATTCCTCAACCTATACCCCCGATGCCTCAGGGTGTGGATATGATAAAATTTCACAGGACTCCAGTTGACAGAATTCGTAAACAAGGGGCCGAAGAATTTAGGGCAAATATTGATGTTGATGCCGAGAAAGCAGAGTTCTGGCTTGAAAATTCTATCCGGGTATTTGATGAATTATCTTGTACACCTGAAGAATGTCTAAAATGTGTTGTATCTTTGTTGAGGGATTCAGCCTATAATTGGTGGAAGACTTTGATTTCGGTGGTATCGAAAGAGAGGGTAACCTGAGAATTCTTTCAAGAAGAGTTTCGAAAGAAATATATTAGTGAAAGATTTATTGATCAAAAACATAAAGATTTTCTTGAGCTGAAGCAAGGTAATATGACAGTCACAGAATATGAAAGAGAGTTTGTTCGATTGAGTAGGTATGCCAGAAAATATGTTCCTACAGAGGCCAAGATGTGCTGACGATTTGAAGAAGGGCTCAACGAAGACATCAAGGTATTTGTTGGAATCCTTGAACTAAAAGAAATGGTGGTACTTGTCAATCGAGCTTGCAAGGCTGAAGAACTACTTAAGGAAAAGAAAAAGGTAGAATCTGAGACACGAAATTGGAAGAAAAGACCAATGAGTAATGCACCTTCACAGCAAACCGGAAAGTCAAGAAATATGAATCCTCGTCCCCAAGTTTCAGCTGGGCAATCATATGGGAATTTTAAGAAGCAAAATGTGGGTCCTAAGTCCCAGACTACTTCGGCAGCCAGTGTAGGGAACTCGAGATTCGTTAAACCCGAGTGCCAGCGGTTCGGTAGAAATCATTTTGGTTCGTACAGAGCAAATGAATGTTTTCGATGTGGTTCTCCGGATCATTTTATTAGAGACTTCCCAAAGAGAGCTGAGAAAGAAAAATTTCAATATACAAAAGCAAGTGGTGTGGATTCGAGGGGAAGGTATCCAAGAAAAGCTGGGAGTGAAGCAAGCAGTAAGAATATAGCCAGAGATGCAGCAGTTAGACCTGAAGGAAGGGCTCCGGCTAGAACTTATGCTATTAAAGCACGTGAAGATGCTTCCTTACCCGATGTGATTACCGATATATTTTCTCCTTATGATGTTAATGTTATTGCTTTGATTGATCCCAGTTCTACTCATTCATATGTATGCATGAAATTGGTGTCTAGCATGAATATACTTGTTGAGAACACAGAATTTATGATTAGAGTGTCGAATCCGTTAGGAAATGTGTGATAGTTGATAAAGTATGCAAGAAATGTCCTTTAATGATTCAGGGTCATTACTTTCCGACCGACTTGATGTTGTTGCCATTTGATGAGTTTGATGTTATTTTGGGTATGGATTGGTTGACGTTGCATGATGCTATAATAAATTGCAAAGAAAAGGTTATAGAATTAAAGTGTGAAAATGGTGAAACTCTGTGGGTTGAATCACATAAATCAGAGGCATTGTCTAGTGTGGTTTCTTCAATGTCGGCTCAAAGATATTTGAGAAAGGGTTATGAAGCTTACTTGGCGTATGTAATTAATACAAAAGAAGTTGAAAAGAAAGTTGAATTAGTGTCGGTTGTGTGTGAATTTACGGATGTATTTCCAGAAGAATTGTCGGGTTTACCTCCAGTCAGGGAAGTAGAATTTGGTATTGATTTGATATCGGGAACAACTCCGATCTTGATTGCTCCATATAGAATGGCACCAGCAGAGTTAAAAGAGTTAAAGTCGTAGTTGCAAGATTTGACTGATAAAGGCTTTGTGAGACCGATTTTTTCACCTTGGGGTGCTCTCGTGTTATTTGTGAAACAGAAGGATGGTTCTATGAGGTTGTGTGTTGATTATCGACAGTTAAACAAGGTAACCATCAAAAACAAGTATCCGTTACCAAGAATTGATGATTTGTTTGATCAGCTATAAGGAGCGAGATGGTTTTCAAAGATTGACTTGAGATCTAGGTATTATCAGCTGCGAGTAAAAGAGTCGGATGTGCCTAAAACTGCTTTTAGAACAAGGTACAGTCATTATGAATTTTTAGTTATGCCATTCGGGTTGACAAATGCTCCTTCTGTGTTTATGGATTTAATGAATCGCATATTTTGGCCATACTTGGACAAATTTGTTGTGGTGTTTATAGATGATATTTTAATTTATTCAAAAGATGAGACAGAATATGCCGAACATTTGAGGATAGTTTTGCAAACTTTGAGAAATAAGCAGCTGTATGCTAAATTTAGTAAAAGTGAATTTTGGCTCCGGGAAGTTGGATTTTTGGGTCATATTGTTTCAGGTGATGGTATACGGGTTGATCCTAGTAAAAATTCAGCCATTGTTGATTGGAAACCACCGAAAAATGTAACCGAAGTTAGAAGTTTCTTGGGGCTAGCTGGGTATTATCGATGGTTTGTAAATGGATTTTCTATAATTGCTGCTCCTATGACTAGACTACTCCGAAAGAATGTTAAATTTGAATGGACGGAAGAATGTCAACAGAGTTTTGAAGAATTAAAAAAGTTATTAACAGAGGCACCAGTGTTAGTACAGCCCAAATCAGGTAAAGAATTTGTGGTGTATAGTGATGCTTCTCTAAATGGTTTGGGGTGTGTACTTATGCAAGAAGGAAAAGTGGTGGCTTATGCTTTGAGACAGTTAAAACCTCATAAGAGGAATTATCCTCCTCACAATTTGGAATTGGCTGCAGTGGTGTTTACTTTGAAGATTTGGCGACATTATTTGTATGGTGAAAAGTGCCGGGTATATACCGACCACAAAAGTCTTAAGTACTTGATGTCACAAAAAGACTTGAATTTGAGACAGCGAAGATGGTTGGAGTTATTCAAAGATTATGAGCTTGCTATTGATTATAATCCAGGAAAAGCGAATGTGGTTGCCGATACTTTAAGCAGAAAGTTGTTGTTTGCTTTGAGAGCTATGAGCACTCAGTTGAAAATGTCAGATGATGGTTCGATTCTAGCAGAGTTAAGAGCAAGAATGATGTTTTTACAAGAGATTTCTGAAGCTCAGAAAAATGATCAAGATTTGCAAGCCAAGAGAAAGCAGTGTGAAACTGATACGTGATCAGATTTCAGAATCGATTCTGATGGTTGCTTGATGTTTAAAAATCAGATTTGTGTACCGAAAAATGATGAATTGATTCAAAAGATTTTGCATAAAGCACATAATGGCTGTTTGGCGGTTCATCCGGGCAGTACGAAAATGTATAATGACTTGAAGAAAATGCACTGGTGGAGTGGAATGAAAAGAGATATTTCCGAGTTTGTATCAAAATGCTTAATTTGTCAACAGGTGAAAGCTGAACACCAAGTGCCTTCGGGATTACTTCAGCCTATTATGGTTCCTGAATGGAAATGGGATCGGATTACTATGGATTTTGTTTCAGGATTGCCATTGACTCTAGGAAAGAAAGATGCAATCTGGGTAATAGTTGACAGATTAACTAAGTCGGCTCATTTTATCCCGGTACGTATGGATTATTCTCTTAACAAGTTGGCTGAACTGTATGTTAGAGAAATTGTTAGACTACACAGAATACCATTGTCAATCATTTCGGATAGAGATCGGAGGTTTACATCTCGGTTTTGGCAAAAGTTGCAAGACGTGTTAGGTACGAAGTTAAATTTCGGTACTGCTTTCCATCCACAAACTGATGGGCAATCAGAGAGAGTAATTCAGATTCTTAAAGATATGCTTAGATGTTGTGTATTGGAATTTCAAGGAAGTTGGGAAAGATATTTACCGTTGGTAGAATTTGCTTACAATAATAGTTATCAGATGATTTTAAAGATGGCAGCTTATGAAGCATTGTATGGTCGTAGGTTTCGAACGCCTTTGTATTGGACTGAACTCAAGGAAAATTTGATCTATGGAGTTGATCTAATAAAAGAAACCGAAGAAAAAGTGAAGATAATTCGAGATTGTTTGAAAGCTGCTTCAGATAGACAGAAATCTTATGCAGATTTAAAACGAAAAGACATTGAATTTCAAGTTGGTGATAAAGTATTTTTAAAAGTGTCTCCGTGGAAGAAAGTTCTCATATTTGGACGGAAAGGCAAATTAAGTCCGCGTTTTATCGGGCCGTATGAAATAATTGAAAGAGTTGGACCGGTAGCCTATCGGTTAGCATTGCCATCTCAATAGAAGAAGATTCATAATGTATTCCATGTGTCTATGTTACGTCTGTATCGTTCGAATCCTTCACATGTGGTTTCACCGACAGAAATTGAACTACAACCAGACATGACCTATGAAAAAAAACCCATTAAGATTTTAGCTCGAGAGGTCAAACAACTAAGGAACAAAAGTATTGCACTTGTGAAATTGTTGTGGCAAAGGCATGGAATAGAAGAAGCTACATGGGAACCCGAAGAAACTATGAAGAATCAATACCCAAATTTGTTTACCGGTAAGATTTTCGAGGACAAAAATCTTTAAAGGGGGGAGAGTTGTAATATCCCGAATTAAGGCATAATCAGAATAGTGGTTTCGTGACGACAAATTTGAGATAGAAATAATTATTTTATAATTATTTTGAGGTTTATGATATGATTGCATAATTGTGTCAAAATTTCGTGAAGAAATTTTTGGCATAATGAGTTTAATTTAAAGTTAGGGACAAAATCGAATAAGTTGCAAAACTTGCATTCTAGAAGTTTTTAGTATGAAATTGCTTTGAAATATTAATTAGGAGGTCTTAAATGGTACTTTGACCAATTTTAAGTTCATGGACAAAATTAGGACATGGAAGGAATTTTTTAGAAAGTTTATTAAGGAGGGGCATTTTGGTCATTTGTATATTAAATGAAATAAAAAGGGAAAAATAACACAAAATTGGTTATCATCTTCCTTAGTTGCTGCCGAATGCTCCCACTCTCCATAGCTAGGGTTTCTTCAACTTTCAAGCTTCATAGTAAGTGATTCCAAGCCCCGTTTTTAATGATTCTTACGTTTTCGAAATCTTGGTAACTCGGTATAGCTTATGATAGTAATATTTTGAGTTAGAGTTCATATTTGGAAAAATAACCATAGGTGAAACTTGTGAATTTTGATGTTTTATGATAGAATATAAGGTTTTAAATATGTTAGACAACTTGTGCTACTCGGTTTTGAGTGAAAATGAGTAAAAGAGCTTAATCAGCAAAAATACCTAATAGTCATAAGTACATGTTAGAGTGAGAATTTGATGTTGCCATAAAAGGGAAAAGTGATCAGCATGTTATAAAACATAAGAATAAGGAATTAAGTTTAATTCTTGAGATTTGGGGCAAAAGTGTAAATATGTAAAAGTTTAGGGGTAAAATTGTAATTTTGCTAAAATTTGAATTAAAGACTAATTTGATAATGTGAGTATTAAATAAGCTAAATGTGTTATTTTAGATCAAGAAAGACATGGAATCGACCCCAATCGAGGAAAAGAAAAGATTGTGGACTAAATTGCAAAATCATTATATTTTGCTACCAAGGCAAGTTCATGTGTGAATAATGTAGCATATTTGTTATTTATAAGTTATTGATGTTAATTATATGATATGCTGATTTTTATCATGAAATATATGCTTTGTGGTTATTTTCGAATTAAATGCAAATTATGTGTATTATTTGTTAAATATAAAGTGCTACCGAGTATTGGTTTTGGTATTTTACGAAAGATGGCAAGGATATGTGTTCGATGAAAATCCAGTTTGAACCTTAGGAATAGATTAGGATACAAGTGACATGTCACTAGGATGGTTGAGCATTCGAACTCGTTGAGTTGAGTCGATGCGAACGCCCGAGCTCGTTGAGTTGAGTCCGAGTTCACTTAGGGGCGGGTTACATGACTTCTTGATTACATATGTGGCACTTATGTGCAAATTATCCATGTATCCGAGTTATATTCCGATGTGTTCAACGGGTAAAATTTCTAGTGAAATGGAAGAACACTTAAGATGCAAGTGACGTTTTGGTAAGTATTGTGAAATGGATACTTTGGACAGGTATGTACTTAACCCTTGGGTTGAAAATGGATACAACAACGATAAGGTGGTAAGATGATGAATGATGTTTAGAAATGTGATATATGTTTTGGTGATACTATGCTAAGGTTGTTTGATATAATTGTATTGTTATGGTACTTGTTATTTGCATATGAACTTACTAAGCATTTATGCTTACTCCCTTCTTTTTATTCACTGTAGTTTTGAACAAGCCGGCTCAGGAATCGTGAGAGTTTGAATGTTCGATCACACTATCTGAAGGACACTTTTTGGTAAATGGCTTGTAAAACTTAAGTATAGCATGTCTAGCAATATACCTATTTCGTGTAAATAATTTTGTGATATGGCAGTAATTTGGTTGAGAAAATGCTTAATAATGATAGGTCATGGAAATGACTAATTTAGACCATGTTTGATGTCATGGAAAGTTAATAGGTTATCTAGTCCATAAAAACTCATGAAAAGATGAAATTTGCCATAAACAGAACATTGCAGCAACACTGACGTGAGTTTGAAAATTTACTAAAAATCATAGAAATCGAATTTGGTGATGGATTTAATATGAAATTGAATCCCAATATTTTATTTTCGCATAAAACAAACGAAACAGGTAAAGGAATTATATGTTAGAAGATATTTGAGTTTTTGTGAAACAGGGCCAGAGTGATTTCTGGATCCCCTGTTCCAAGTTTAGGAATTCACCATAAAGTGTATAAAAATAATTAGGTGTTTTATTTTATATTATTGGAATCCTTATTGAGTCTATTTTCTGGATAAACAAACATCACAGTCATATAAAATTTTCACAGAAAGATATATGGTTTGTAGTAAACAGAGGTCAATCCAGCCAAGTCCTGAAACAGGGGTAACTTTAACTAATAAACTGTACTAATTTCCCCAACCAAAAATTCTATAAAACAATTATTAAATATATATATGAGTCTAGATTTAGGGAAAATTTACGGATCTTGATTTCGAGTTTCGTAACTCGAGATATGATTTTTCTTGTAACTGTGATGCAGGTAACTAGAAAGCTGTGAATGTAGAAACAAATGATTCGAAGTTCTTAATTTGATAAATTATGTTCAGTAACACCTCAAGCTCGACTCCGGTGACGGTCTCGGGCGTGGGGGAGTTACAACTCTCTCCATTTCCAAGATTCTTCTATGGTTTTTCTCTAGAAGCAGTATTGCCCGACCAAGCACTCTGAAATTTTTCCTTTTCAACCATATCAGGACAATCCTTGATAAAATGGTCATGTGAAGCGCACTTAAAACATGCCCGGCTATTCATCCAGCATTCACCGGGGTGATGTTTGCCACAATTTTGGCACTCAGTTCTATTAAGTCAATCATTACCCACAATCGCTATCAAGGTAGTCTGGGCCTTGTGACCCGAATACTATTTCCCAGGTTCCTGGTTGAAAACACAACCGAAACACTCGATCGAGTATTATACTTGTAACACCCCGTACCCGAGACCGTTGCCGGAGTCGGACACGAGGGGTTCACAGACTAAATTCGCTTACTATCGCAGTCCATTTTAAAATTTTCCAGGCAGTTGGCTAACTGCGACACTGTCACCTTAAAAATCATATCTTGAGTTTCACAACTCGAAAATCAGTTTCGTAATTTTTCCCTGAAACTAGACTCATATGCCCATCTACATAATTTTTTCTAGAATTTTTTGTTGGGCCAATTAGTACATTTTATTAGTCAAAGTCTCCCATGTTACAGGGATCGACTACACTGACCTTTGTGCATTACAACTTGGATATCTCCCTGGACAGAGCTTCAATACTGATGCCGTTTGTTTCTATAGAAACTAGACTCATAGAGTAATCTATACATATATGTCATGACTCCTAATTATCTCTGGTTAATTTATAATGAATTTCCAAAGTCGGAACAGGGAATCCAGAAACCGTTCTGGCCCTATCTCACGAGAACCTGAATATCTCTTAACATACTGTCCATATGATCGTTTCGTTACTTTCCTATGAAAATAGATTCATCAAGGTTCATTTGCATAATTTATTCATTATTTAATTCCAATCCTACTATTTTTAGTGATTTTCCAAATCTACATCACTGCTGCTGCCAGCATCTGCCTTTAAGGTAGACTTTACCTATTTCATAGTTTCCATGATTCAACTAGCCCTTTTAGCATAAATAGCACAAATTATGATAGTGATTAACCATTCCATACCAAATGATTATAACATTATGCTCAAACATATATAAGCCATTTTCGCATGGCTATATACATTAACCAAAATATTCTTCCGCCACTAGTCTATTTTATACATGCCATAAGATAATCCAAAACATAGCAGTACCAAACAGTGGATAGTGATAGTGTGACTAGTTGCTGACAATCCCCGAGCCTGTAGCTTCGCAATGAGATCTATAAAACAGAGGAAACAGAGTAAACGGAGTAAGCATTACAATGCTTAGTAAGTTTTAAGCAGTGTCAACAGATAACAATCAAATTATAACATAGTTGTTCGTATTTTTATTTCACTCTTCCTTCGGGCATACCATCCCTTTACCGAATATGCACATCTCATCATATACAATAGGCAGATAAACTTTCACATAAAAGTGAGCTCATGTGACATAGATATATCGTATGATTTCACATAACCTCTCACTCTGATCCGATGTCATATAATCATAGGAATAGTCTCATAGATTGCTCTCGTATGCGTCACATAACTACCTCATGATTTAGTGCAAATCAAGCTCACATATAAACTTGGAGTACATACCTGTTTAACCTTTCGCATTGAATATATTTATAAGCAATTCTTATTACGGAGTCTTACCCGGACATAATCTCCACACGAAGTTATCGGGTCTTACCCGGACAAAATCCCCACACGTAGTCATCGGGTCTTTAGAGCTCGGATATAGTACGAGCACGAAGCTTATGGACATTAATCAGTGATAATATTCTCGCATAAAGCCTGCGGGGTTTTAACCCAGATATAGTACTGACACAAATGCCCTTCGGGACTTATCACATTCATCACATCGGCCATTAGGCCCTATCACATATATATACACTTTCACATTCATCACATCGGCCATTAGGCCCTATCACATATATATACACTTTCACATTCATCACATCGGCCATTAGGCCTTATCACATATATACACTTTCACATTCATCACATCGGCCATTAGGCCTTATCACATATATACACTTTCACATTCATCACATCGGCCATTAGGCATTATCACATATATACACTTTCACATTCATCACATCGGCCATTAGGCATTATCACATATATACACTTTCACATTCATCACATCGGCCATTAGGCCTTATCACATATATACACTTTCACATTCATCACATCGGCCATTAGGCATTATCACATATATACACTTTCACATTCATCACATCGGCCATTAGGCCATACTATCATTTCATATTCGAATACTCATAAACTTACAATACCACGATTTAGAATTCAAGTATGGGTTTAATCAATAGCTTGTGAGCAACTAAAACAAGTTTATCAAGGTTCACAACATAATCTCAAATTCAGCACAAGCTGTTTTTCCTGAGCAATAGTCACTAAATTATTTATGACTGGATAATCCAAATCACTTTCCGTTAATTTTTCCTGAATATAGACTCGTATATCTTCCATCCATAAAATTTCCAGAATTTTAGGTTTGGCCAATCAATACCAGATTTTTCTTAAAGTTTCCCCTGTTTCACTGTTTGACTAATCTGACCACTCTTCACTACGAATCAAATTTCTCATTTTACAGAATTCGAAATGCGTTGTATTTGATTTCATTTGAAACTAGACTCATTAAGGAGTCTAAGCATATAAATTTTATCTTATAACCATTTTTGTACAATTTATAATGATTTTCTAAAAACAGAACAGGGGATTTCGGAGTCATTCTGACACTGTCTCACACAACTTTAAATATCTCATTATCGGAAATTCCTTTGCTTACACGGTTTCTTTTATAAGAAACTAGACTCATTAAGATTTAATTTCATGTCTCATTCAGCCTCTAATTCAAGTCCATAAATTTATGGTGATTTTCTAAAGTCACATTACTGCTGCTGTCTGAAGCAGACTATTTCAAATTTCCCTTAAATTCCCAAGCTCAAACACTTAAGAACTTACCATTTGAGCTTAGAACATATCATGGCCATATCATATCTTACTAAATCAACTCATCATGTCCTATTATAATTGAATTTACTCAACGTTTAAACACTTAAAACTTACCTCGGAAGTTGCCGAACGATTACGACGGCTCTTCGATCACTTTTTTCCTTTCCCTTATCCAAATTTGATCCTCTAGGCTCTTGAGCTAAATCAAACAAATTTACTTCTCAATCAAACACATATATATGGCAACCATATACATTTCAAAAACCAATTCGTTCGTATCATTTGTCCATATATTAGCTTTTAGCATATTTGGTCATTAGAGTGACCTATTTAACTTTCAAGCATTCAATTCTAATTTTAATTAAACAATGCCGAATGCCATTAGCTACTAATGCCACACACACACATGTGCATAAAATTCATCCATACATAACCTCTAGCTCATTCGGTCATTCATCTCTCAAACCTATCAAAGTTTCATGTCGAACTTCCCTGGCCGAATACACATATAAGCACATAATGCACATTTAGAATTTTTTTTTATTTACTTCATGATACATTCGGCCTTGGCAACAATTTCATTAGAAATCCCTATTAGCCACTTCATCAATCAATTATATCATCTACTTAATATTTCATAACTTATCATGCTAGCTGAATATTATTTATTCAAGTTCATCATCTTCATATTCGGCATTAGCATCAAATATAATAGCCCATTTCTTCCCACTTTGAATCTATGCATCCATTTAATCATAGTTTGTTCAAGCACTCATACAACAAGATTCATCCAATTTAACAAGAAACAAAAACTTTATTCCTCCATAGCTACAATGGCCGAAAGATCTAGACATCTCAATACCGAAATTTCTAACATGGGTTGCCTAAAGAATTTGGTAGGGAGTTCAAATTTATCTAGCATTTCAAGTAACTTAACACATCCATATAGCTAACATGCTAATAGTCTCAAGGCTTCAACTAAAACTTTTGAAGCCTCTTAGTCGAATACTAACTCTCTAATAATCCCAAATCCATCCATGAGATAGTTAGAATTTAGACTAATCATCCAAGGGATGTATGAACTTTCAAAGCAACACTAAATATACCTTAATCTAGTGAGCCTTCATAGCCGATTTTTCTCCAAGCTCATTCCCTTCCTTTCTTTCTTCTATTCGGCCAAAGATGTTCAAGGATGAACACTTTTTTTTTTCTTTGTTTCCTTTCTTCCATTCACGGCAAAGGGGGGGGCATGGATGAGACCATTTTTTTTTTCATCACTCCACCTTTTTGCATTACTTTAATCCTAACCCCTTTTTTTTATTCTTTCTAACATAACTCACTAACACAACATGTTTGCAACATGTTTCCACCCATAGCATGGCCGGCCACTATGCTTTAATTTTGGGTAATTTGACATGCAAACCCATCATTTCACAACATGCATTATTAGGCCACTTTACATTTGCCTAGCACATTTCCAAATTTTCTCACATAAGTCCTATTTGATAAAATTCACTTACTATTAACAAAATTCAAACATGAAATTTTCACACATGCATATGTACATATAATGAGCATCAACTATGACGGTTAATTATCTTTATGACTCGGTTTAGTGGTCCCGAAACCACTTTCCGACTAGGGTCACTTTAGGGGTGTCACAACTCTTCCCCCCTTTAGGGATTTTCGTCCTCGAAAATTTCTACCGATGCATAGTTTAGGATAACATCCTCTTATTGAATTATATCCATATAAACATTAGCTCATCGATAGCAATTGTAATTCATTACTGATTTCGCATCGATCCATAAAATAATTTTCTTATCTTAAAACAGATACATAAACATTTCTACAAGTATGCACATATATCTCATTTTCTTGATTTCATAAGCAATAATCACTTAACTTAATTCACAAATGCATTTCAAACACATATTGAGCACATATTAACATGTATAATTCACATCATCAACCCACATATTTGTAACCCACATTTTCATTCATGAATAAGCTGTAACCTAACCGAAAGTACACATATACTCAAACATCCCAATAAATATCCTTTATAACTTTATCACATCTCAATATTCAACTAAACTCATTTCCAAAAGAAAAGTCAACTTCCACGTACCTGAACATTTAGTTCATTTAGCACATTCAATCATAGTTAACGTTACCCGTATACAGTCGAATAGGCATAAAGCCTAATATAATACACTGGCATGAGATTTATTCTAGCGCATAACTCGTATATCCAAAATTATCAACATTCATCAAAAATTCTTTCAAACTTTCGAATGTCGAAACTTAATCAAAATAATTTCTTGAACAAGATTTACAAAATAGTGTCCATTCAGCAATAGCACATGTAGCTCTTACAATGCCATATCCTAGATATGGTCTTACATATTCTCACATATCGAGCCGATGCCATGTCCCAGACATGGTCTTACACACTATCTCAAATCAATGCCTTCGTCCCAAACGAGGTCTTACATGAACTCCACTTCACACACTTAGTGCCCACTGACCGATCTCGCACTCATAGTGCTCGGTTAAAGGAATTCGCACACACACAGTGCCTCTAATCATTCACATACATAGTGCTCTTATTCATTCGTTAATACACATTGATATGACTTAACCAAGTCTATAAACATCATGTATGTACACTTTTAAACATATCATCTCATTTAAATTTGAATTCGTATAGTAATGAGCACTTAAACTTTGCTCAAATTACCAGCACGAAGCCTACTAGGCACGAAGGCCCGAATACACGTCACCAGCATGATTACTCTTCGGGACCTAGCCCGGATATAACACCAGCACGAATGCTCTTTGGGGTTTAGCACGGATATATCACTAGCACGAATGCTCTTCGGAACTTAGCCCGGATACATCACTAGCACGAATGCTCCTCGGGACTTAGCCCGGATACATCGCTAGCATGAATGCTCTTCGGGACTTAGCCCGGATTTAGTAACTCGCACCAATGCCTTCGGATCTTAGTCCGGATATGGTCACTTAGCACAAAGCCTTCGGGACTTAGCCTGGACATCATTCGAATAACCATGCACATTTAACAATAAATCATGACACATTCGTATTTCATTTTCATTAGCAAAACTCAAACACAAGACACTTATCATTCTTGCAATTTCGGCTCAATAGCCACACACAAAGAGCATGATTTTGATTTGCTTAAAGCATGATCTAATCAAATCATAATTTAAGCTCTATTACTCAAGAACTTACCCCTTTCCGCTGTCCGAAATTGACTTGGTAAGGTCGCACCCTTAATATAAATAATTGATAGAAAATATATATATAGTGGGTTCGCACACATAGTGCTTAATAATCAACCACGCACACTTAGTGCCATGTACTTTAAACTCGCACACTTAGTGCCATGCATTTCAAGCCCGCACACTTAGTGCCAATCTCACAACCGTGAACACTTATTGCCCGAGTGCCAATCTCACAACCGTGAACACTTATTGCCCGCACACTTAGTGCCAATCTAACAACCGTGAACACTTATTGCCCGCACACTTAGTGCTGAAAACCAACCACTCTATACGCTTCACTGCCTTTTTACATTCGACAATTTCGTCTCTACATACATATAAACATATAGCAATACACATTAGTATATCATTTACATTACTTGAATACAAACACAACATGCTTATCGACCATTCAACTTCCAGTTCCATAGGCACATACAAAAATCACATTTATAGTCATAACACTCCTTCAAAATTGCATCACTTATACCCTTATAATTCAATCCAAATCGAAATTCAAATACGAGTACATGATACGTACCTGATCAACTTAATAATTTAGGCATATCTAAATGAAGTTATATCGCAAATTCTCATAGTCAGAAGCTTGCTACAGCTCGATCGGGATCAAGATTCATTACAATACAGCAAACACATTTTAATAGCCAAAATCATCACACTATCATTTTATTACTTTATGGCATGTATAAATAGACTCACGCGTGCTACGTTAGTCCTAAAATCGACTAAACCATAGCTCTGATACCAATAAAATTGTAACAGCCCGTACCCGAGACCGTTGCCGGAGTCGGACATGAGGGGTTCACAGACTAAATTCGCTTACTATCGCAGTCCATTTTAAAATTTTCCAGGCAGTTGGCTAACTGCGACACTGTCACCTTAAAAATCATATCTTGAGTTTCACAACTCAAAATCAGTTTCGTAATTTTTCCCTGAAACTAGACTCATATTCCCATCTACATATTTTTTCTAGAATTTTTGGTCGGGCCAATTAGTACAGTTTATTAGTCAAAGTCTCCCATGTTACAGGGGTCGACTACACTGACCTTTGCGCATTACAACTTGGATATCTCCCTGAACAGAGCTTCAATACTGATGCCGTTTGTTTCTATAGAAACTAGACTCAGAGAGTAATCTATACATATATGGCATGACTCCTAATTATCTCTGGTTAATTTATAATGAATTTCCAAAGTCGGAACAGGGAATCCAGAAACCGTTCTGGCCCTGTCTCACGAGAACCTGAATATCTCTTAACATACTGTCCATATGATCGTTTCGTTACTTTCCTATGAAAATAGATTCATCAAGGTTCGTTTAAATAATTTATTCATTATTTAATTCCAATCCTACTATTTTTAGTGATTTTCCAAATCTACATCATTGCTGCTGCCAGCATCTTCCTTTAAGGTAGACTTTACCTATTTCATAGTTTCCATGATTCAACTAGCCCTTTTAGCATAAATAGCACAAATTATGATAGTGATTAACCATTCCATACCAAATGATTATAACATTATGCTCAAACATATATAAGCCATTTTCGCATGGCTATATACATTAACCAAAATATTCTTCCGCCACTAGTCTATTTTATACATGCCATAAGATAATCCAAAACATAGCAGTACCAAACAGTGGATAGTGATAGTGTGACTAGTTGCTGACAATCCCCGAGCCTGTAGCTTCGCAATGAGATCTATAAAACAGAGGAAACAGAGTAAACGGAGTAAGCATTACAATGCTTAGTAAGTTTTAAGCAGTGTCAACAGATAACAATCAAATTATAACATAGTTGTTCGTATATTTATTTCACTCTTCCTTCGGGCATACCATCCCTTTACCGAATATGCACATCTCATCATATACAATAGGCAGATAAACTTTCACATAAAAGTGAGCTCATGTGACATAGATATATCGTATGATTTCACATAACCTCTCACTCTGATCCGATGTCACATAATCATAGGAATAGTCTCATAGATTGCTCTCGTATGCGTCACATAACTACCTCATGATTTAGTGCAAATCAAGCTCACATATAAACTTGGAGTACATACCTGTTTAACCTTTCGCATTGAATATATTTATAAGCAATTCTTATTACGAAGTCTTACTCGGACATAATCTCCACACGAAGTTATCGGGTCTTACCCAGACAAAATCCCCACACGTAGTCATCGGGTCTTTAGAGCTCGGATATAGTACGAGCACGAAGCTTACGGACATTAATCAGTGATAATATTCTCGCATAAAGCCTGCAGGGTTTTAACCCGGATAGAGTACTGACACAAATGCCCTTCGGGACTTATCACATTCATCACATCGGCCATTAGGCCCTATCACATATATATACACTTTCACATTCATCACATCGGCCATTAGGCCCTATCACATATATATACACTTTCACATTCATCACATCGGCCATTAGGCCTTATCACATATATACACTTTCACATTCATCACATCGGCCATTAGGCCTTATCACATATATACACTTTCACATTCATCACATCGGCCATTAGGCATTATCACATATATACACTTTCACATTCATCACATCGGCCATTAGGCATTATCACATATATACACTTTCACATTCATCACATCGGCCATTAGGCCTTATCACATATATACACTTTCACATTCATCACATCGGCCATTAGGCATTATCACATATATACACTTTCACATTCATCACATCGGCCATTAGGCCATACTATCATTTCATATTCGAATACTCATAAACTTACAATATCACGATTTAGAATTCAAGTATGGGTTTAATCAATAGCTTGTGAGCAACTAAAACAAGTTTATCAAGGTTCACAACATAATCTCAAATTCAGCACAAGCTGTTTTTCCTGAGCAATAGTCACTAAATTATTTATGACTGGATAATCCAAATCACTTTCCGTTAATTTTTCCTGAATATAGACTCGTATATCTTCCATCCATAAAATTTCCAGAATTTTAGGTTTGGCCAATCAATACCAGATTTTTCTTAAAGTTTCCCCTGTTTCACTGTTTGACTAATCTGACCACTCTTCACTACGA
Source organism: Gossypium hirsutum (assembly GCF_007990345.1). Lineage (NCBI taxonomy): Eukaryota > Viridiplantae > Streptophyta > Magnoliopsida > Malvales > Malvaceae > Gossypium > Gossypium hirsutum. The sequence goes on along the minus strand of NC_053436.1, from coordinate 44,818,956 downwards.
ATCAAATTTCTCATTTTACAGAATTCGAAATGCGTTGTATTTGATTTCATTTGAAACTAGACTCATTAAGGAGTCTAAGCATATAAATTTTATCTTATAACCATTTTTGTACAATTTATAATGATTTTCTAAAAACAGAACAGGGGATTTCGGAGTCATTCTGACACTGTCTCACACAACTTTAAATATCTCATTATCGGAAATTCCTTTGCTTACACGGTTTCTTTTATAAGAAACTAGACTCATTAAGCTTTAATTTCATGTCTCATTAAGCCTCTAATTCAAGTCCATAAATTTATGGTGATTTTCTAAAGTCACATTACTGCTGCTGTCCGAAGCAGACTATTTCAAATTTCCCTTAAATTCCCAAGCTCAAACACTTAAGAACTTACCATTTGAGCTTAGAACATATCATGGCCATATCATATCTTAATAAATCAACTCATCATGTCCTGTTATAATTGAATTTACTCAACGTTTAAACACTTAAAACTTACCTCGGAAGTTGCCGAACGATTACGACGGCTCTTCGATCACTTTTTTCCTTTCCCTTATCCAACTTTGATCCTCTAGGCTCTTGAGCTAAATCAAACAAATTTACTTCTCAATCAAACACATATATATGGCAACCATATACATTTCAAAAACCAATTCGTTCGTATTATTTTTCCATATATTAGCTTTTAGCATATTTGGTCATTAGAGTGACCTATTTAACTTTCAAGCATTCATTTCTAATTTTAATTAAACAATGCAGAATGCCATTAGCTACTAATGCCACACACACACATGTGCATAAAATTCATCCATACATAACCTCTAGCTCATTCGGTCATTCATCTCTCAAACCTATCAAAGTTTCATGTCGAACTTCCCTGGCCGAATACACATATAAGCACATAATGCACATTTAGAATTTTTTTTTATTTACTTCATGATACATTCGGCCTTGGCAACAATTTCATTAGAAATCCCTATTAGCCACTTCATCAATCAATTATATCATCTACTTAATATTTCATAACTTATCATGCTAGCTGAATATTATTTATTCAAGTTCATCATCTTCATATTCGGCATTAGCATCAAATATAATAGCCCATTTCTTCCCACTTTGAATCTATGCATCCATTTAATCATAGTTTGTTCAAGCACTCATACAACAAGATTCATCCAATTTAACAAGAAACAAAAACTTTATTCCTCCATAGCTACAATGGCCGAAAGATCTAGACATCTCAATACTGAAATTTCTAACATGGGTTGCCTAAAGAATTTGGTAGGGAGTTCAAATTTATCTAGCATTTCAAGTAACTTAACACATCCATATAGCTAACATGCTAATAGTCTCAAGGCTTCAACTAAAACTTTTGAAGCCTCTTAGTCGAATACTAACTCTCTAATAATCCCAAATCCATCCATGAGATAGTTAGAATTTAGACTAATCATCCAAGGGATGTATGAACTTTCAAAGCAACACTAAACATACCTTAATCTAGTGAGCCTTCATAGCCGATTTTTCTCCAAGCTCATTCCCTTCCTTTCTTTCTTCTATTCGGCCAAAGATGTTCAAGGATGAACACTTTTTTTTCTTTGTTTCCTTTCTTCCATTCACGGCAAAGGGGGGCATGGATAAGACCATTTTTTTTTCATCACTCCACCTTTTTGCATTACTTTAATCCTAACCCCTTTTTTTTATTCTTTCTAACATAACTCACTAACACAACATGTTTGCAACATGTTTCCACCCATAGCATGGCCGGCCACTATGCTTTAATTTTGGGTAATTTGACATGCAAACCCATCATTTCACAACATGCATTATTAGGCCACTTTACATTTGCCTAGCACATTTCCAAATTTTCTCACATAAGTCCTATTTGATAAAATTCACTTACTATTAACAAAATTCAAACATGAAATTTTCACACATGCATATGTACATATAATGAGCATCAACTATGACGGTTAATTATCTTTATGACTCGGTTTAGTGGTCCCGAAACCACTTTCCGACTAGGGTCACTTTAGGGGTGTCACAATACTCTTTTGGTTTCTTAGTTGAGGACTAAAATGATTTACCCATCTGTCTCTTCTTCGAATCTCGAAAATCTAATTCCACTTTTCTGTTCTCTTTAGCCAATTCCTCGGCTTTACAGGCTCTCTCCACAAGTACAACAAATTCTCTTAGTTCAAGTACACCCACCAACAACCGGATGCCTTCGTTTAATTCATCTTTAAATCTTTAGCACATGATGGCCTCAGTCAATACACACTCTAGAGCATATTTGCTCTGTCTCATAAATTCACGCTCATATTCTGTTACCGTCATTCGGCCCTGCTTTAACTCAAGGAATTTATTCCTTTTCTAATCAATAAATCTTTGGCTAATGTACTTCTAATGGAATTCTTCTTTGAAGAACTCCCAATTAATTCTTTCCCTTGGTACCATCGACACAAGGGTGTTCCACCACTGGTAGGCCGAGTCTCTCAGGAGGGACACAACATACTTCATGCATTCCTCGGGAGTGCATGGTAACTCATCAAACACCCTAATGGTATTCTCGACCTAGAACTCTACCCTCTCAGGGTCATCATCTTTACTAGCCCAGAACTCTTCATCTCCTTGTTTCTAAATCTTATCTACTCGAGGTCTATTCAGTCTTAAAAAATCCATACCTTGAGGTGCTACAGGGTTAGATTGAGGAATAGGTGGGGGTGGAGGGGTTGAGCGTTCAGGTTTGTTCGAACGAACTCCGTATACTAGGCGTCCATCATATGGAGAAACGCTTCTCTGCCTCCTTCCCCTTTACTAATAGTTTTGGGTCCATACTCAGCTGGCACTGCCCTTTCAGCGGGAACAGGCGCGTTTCTTTCTACATCATTCGCCACTGCTCTGTCGGGATCCATTGGCTATATGAAAACACATTCTAAAATCGTCATGAGTCGTCACACTATCTTAAAATATGTATGGCATGTATAGCTAGACTCGTACACATGCTACAGTAGTCTAAGAAACGACTAAAATGTAGCTCTGATACCACTAAATGTAACACCCCTTACCCGTATCTGACGTTCGGACAGGGTTCGAGGCCTTACCGAGCTAAAATATTAACATTCACACAAAATCGACCACAACATTTCGTTCAAATTTTAAAACTTTTCAATTTGATGCAAATTGTCCCTTATAAGGGCCTACGACACCCAAAACATACATCAAAGGTGGTTTGGGACTAAACTAAGGACTTTAGAAAATTTTAGCATAACTTAGAAAAAATTCCTACTTTGGGGAGTCACACACCAGTGTGGGTAGGCCGTGTTGTTACACACGCCCGTGTGGCTTGGGACACGCCCGTGTCCTTTGCCCGTGTAACTCTTTGACTATGACATCATCATACAATTAGGGTCACACCATCATGTGCTTAAGCTGAATGGCGAATTAAATTCTCGAAATTAAGTGCAGACTTCACACGGCCTAGGCACACACCCATGTTCTAAGGCTGTGCCTGCCACACGGCTGAGGCATTCGGTCATGTCTCTGCTCGTGTGTTTACTACTGGGAATTCTATTTGCATTAATTAGGGTGCAGGGGACACACAGTTTAACCACATGCCCATGGGGCAGACCGTGTGTCACACATGGCCTAGAAACATGCCCATGTTTCTACCCATGTGAACAAATTTTAGGCTATTTTCTAAGCCATTTGTCACCCTTAAATGTTCATTTGCTGATTCATCTGAGATGGCATGCAACCTAGTATATTTGGTTACTAGAAAACTTATAAACATGATTATTCCATGCCTTTGTAATGACAACATGACACTTATCCAAAACATCATACTCTCATATGGCATTCCACACCAATTTCATATTCATTAATTAGGCTAACCCTACTTTTGAAATTACCTAATCATACCATAGATTTGGAATACTTATTAACCATGATTCATTCACTTAACACATGTGCCATTCATCACCCATCTCATCTACAAACAAACACATCAAACATAAAACATTGCATACATGTATAATTGATTAGGGTTACAACCTAAATGATCAATATGGACCATATCAAACAGCCATATACAAAATAAATCAAATATTTCCATAAGCCAACATATTTGACTAGACCAATATGACATATAACAAAAAGACCAAATTCCTATCATGCCATACTCAAAATATTTAGATTAACTATACCCCAAATGTCTAGTTGATAGTGTGATCGGGCCTCTAACGTCCTTTGATCCCTGAGTTGGCTTGGCAATACTATAAGAAAGTAAGAAAGGGAGGGGAGTAAGCATAAAACTTAGTGTAACACCCCAAACACGACCTGAAAGTTTGGCTCGAATCTGGCTGTCACATTGAAGTGTTTTTCGAAAACCATGTTTCCATTAAAAACCCTCCTTCATAATTAAAAACTTATACCCTTTTTAAACCTTGTTAGAAAACCTCAGCTGAATAACATTCTTAACAACTTTGTAAAAATCTTGGTAGTTGCAGAAGCTTAATTTAAAAACAATTGTGGATACATGATGTTTTGAAAAATAGTAGTTGCTTCGGAAAACCGTGTTCTAATACTAGCAATTATAAGAACAATAAATAAAATTCCAAATTTGAAATCCAAAAAATTACAACGGCTTTACTACAACCCACATAAAACATTTAAAAGTAATAATCAAAACTATAAAATAAACAGTGTGTAGCTTCCTCCAAGCCCCTCGTAGCTCCGATCCGTCTAAGGCTGGAAATTACCTGAAAGGTTAATAAACGGGGTGAGTTTACAAAAACTCAGTGTGTAACATAACCCAACCATAGCCCAAAACAGATCAAACCTTAGAGTCAGACTTATCTGGGCATTGGCCCAGTACAGAAATCAGAATGAAACCCATAGGCCCATAGCAGATACATAACAAATATATCATGAATGCAGAAATCCCAACCCAGAGCCATCCATAACACCCCTGACCAGCCTTACACCATGTGGGGAGACTACTCAACCCACCCAACCGCTACACACCACAGAAATTGCAGCGAGGCTGCCAGATATTGTGACGAAGTCACCAGATACAGATATTGTGGCTGGGCCACCAGAACAGATATATATATGTGTGGCGAAGCCACCAGATTACAGCGAGGCTGCCAAAACGCTTCCTCTATCAATATAAACCCGTGTCCCATACAACATATATACATGTCATGGCATACAACATACAGAATCAGAATGTCATGCCCATACTTGAATCAATCAGTCACAGTCAAGTCATTCATATCACCAACATATATTCACAATCAAATCCGTCAACCACACAGTCCAAGTCAGTCACTGGCCTACAAGGGTAAAACAATTACTTAACACCCTAGGGGTAAAATGGTAATTTTATAAATCGAGGGTAAAACGGTAATTCTATAAATCGAGGGTAAAATAGTAATTTTGTAAATTGAGGGTAAAATAGTAATTTTGTAAATCGAGGGTAAAACAGCAATTCTGTCAATCGAGGGTAAACAGTAATTCTGTAAATTTAGGGTAAAACAGTAATTTTGTAAATCGAGGGTAAAACGGTAATTCTGTAAATCGAGGGTAAAACGATAATTTTGTAAATCGAGGGTAAAATAGTAATTCTATAAATTGAGGGTAAAACAGTAATTCTATAAATTGAGGTTAAAACGGTAATTCTGTAAATCAAGGGTAAAATAGTAATTTTGTAAATCGAGGGTAAAATGGAAATTCTGTAAGTCGAGGGTACTTTGGTAATTTTACAAGTCGAGGGTATTTCAATAATTTTGCAAACTGAGGGTATTTAGATAATTTTACAAATCGAGGATATTTGGGTAATTTTATAAATCGGGGTATTTCAATAATTTGGTAAATTAAAGTATTCTAAATAGGGATAACAATATGAATGGGCCTAAAGCCCTTCTCGGCCCAAATGGGCCCACATGCTCATGTGGCCCTTTTAGCCTAAATCTAGCCACAGATATGAGATTCACCTTGCCTAGTCCAACATTTACTATACAATCAAACAACTTATCCAATTGGGCTCGTAGGCCCATTGGGCCCACATGGCCCATTTCGGCCCATCGCAGCCCAAAGTAGCCATCCTACAGCTAGAGTAGTGAGAAATACACACCTGTTAGGAGAATGCAGTTAATCCGCGCTCCAAGCACTCTTAGCTGACGCCCAACCCAAACGAGCATGTCACAAAGCGAAAGGGATCAGCCAAGAAGGGTATGCCTACTCTCCTCATGGTTTGCTCTATTTAAAGCCAGCTTCGCATCCACTCTTATGTTAGTTTCCCAATGTGGGATCCCTCCATCACCAGAGTTTAAAACCAACACCAACTCTTGCCGTCCCAACATAGCAAAATAGATGCTCCTTGATTACCATGAGTTTCAAACCCTAGACCTCCTTGCCAACTCTATGACGCCACCTTCCTGCCTCTTATGTGGCGCTACTTTGCCACTAGACCACAAGGCTTTTTATGGCACAATTTCTCCAACAATATTCTTAAGGCCTACCTACTACACTCAGGGTTTGATTCACCTTAAACCAAAATTTTTACTAGAGTCCAGGTTGGAACCCATGACTTCTCCAACATTTCTCAGCACACTTAACCACTAAAACAAGCCTTCATTAACGAAATTTACATGTACAACAAAATATTATAAGCTGCTTCAACCGCTCCCATGCTCAAGGCCCAAAACTTCTAGGCCTAAATTCAGGGTGTTACAACTCTACCTCCTTTAAAGAAATTTCGTCCCTGAGATTTCCATCTAATAGGGTGGTCGTGTAACATCTACCCTGCTACTCTACCACTACGCACTCTGATCCTACTATCACTATCACACTTCAACTAGAACTTGAAACATCTCATACATACAACACTTATTCACTGAAGCAAACACATATTTAGCACACATATATATAATTTCTATATCCATACATCACATCCACATAAAATAAATACCAAATTTAAATTCAGACCAATATCTAAAGAATCCACAGTATTTCAATTTCTAAACAGACAAAAGTATTCAGAAGACTTATGGATTCGGCGCCGGAGACTCGGTGTGCCACATTTTTTAAGAGAAATACTTCAAACTGAACATGTGGTTGAAAATAATTTTCTGAAATTCAACCTTTGAAAACCCAATCCACAGCCGAGTTGTTGCAACCCAGGCTCTAATACAACTAAATGTAACACCTTAAACTCGGCCTGGAAGTTTGGCTCGAATCTGGCGTGTCACATTGAAGTGTTTTTCGAAAACCATGTTTCCATTAAAAACCCTTCTTAATAATTAAAAACTTATACCCTTTTTAAACCTTGTTAGAAAACCTCAGCTGAATAACATTCTTAACAACTTTGTAAAAATCTTGGTAGTTGCAGAAGCTTAATTTAAAAACAATTGTGGATACGTGATGTTTTGAAAAACAATAGTTGCTTTAAAAAATCGTGTTCTAATACTAGCAATTATAAGAACAATAAATAAAATTCCAAATTTGAAATCCAAAAAATTACAACGGCTTTACTACAACCCACATAAAACATTTAAAAGTAATAATCAAAACTATAAAATAAACAGTGTGTGTGGCTTCCTCCGAGCCCCTCGCAGCTCCAAACCGTCTAAGGCTAGAAATTACCTAAAAGGTTAATAAACGGGGTGAGTTTACGAAAACTCAGTGTGTAACATAACCCAATCATAGCCCAAAACAGATCAAACCTCAGAGTCAGACTTATCTGGGCCTTGGCCCAGTACAGAAATCAGAATGAAACCCATAAGCCCATAGCAGATACAGAGCAAATATATCATGAATGCAGAAATCCCAACCCAGAGCCATCCATAACACCCCTGTACCAGCCTTACACCATGTGGGGAGACTACTCGACCCACCCAATCGCTACACACCACAGAAATTGCAGCGACGCTGCCAGATATTGTGACGAAGTCACCAGATACAGATATTGTGGCTAGGCCACCAGAACAGATATATATATATATGTGGCGAAGCCACCAGATTGCAGCGAGGCTGCCAGAACGCTTCCTCCATCAATATAAACCCGTGTCCCATACAACAGATATACATGTCATGGCATACAACATACAGAATCAGAATATCATGCCCACACTTGAATCAAACAGTCACAGTCAAGTCATTCATATCACCAACATATATTCACAATCAAATTCGTCAACCACACATTCCAAGTCAGTCACTTGCCCACAAGGGCAAAACAATCATTTAACACCCTAGGGGTAAAATGGTAATTTTATAAATCGAGGGTAAAACGGTAATTCTATAAATCGAGGGTACTTTGGTAATTTTGTAAATCAAGGGTAAAATAGTAATTTTGTAAATCGAGGGTAAAACAGTAATTCTGTCAATCAAAGGTAAAACGGTAATTCTGTAAATCGAGGGTAAAACAGTAATTTTGTAAATTGAGGGTAAAATGGTAATTCTGTAAATCGAGGGTAAAACGATAATTTTGTAAATCGAGGGTAAAACAGTAATTCTGTAAATTGAGGGTAAAACATTAATTTTGTAAATCGAGGGTAAAATAGTAATTCTGTAAATCGAGGGTAAAATAGTAATTCTATAAATCGAGGGTAAAATGGTAATTCTGTAAATCAAGGGTACTTTGGTAATTTTACAAGTCAAGTGTATTTTAGTAATTTTTCAAATTGAGGGTATTTCGGTAATTTTACAAATCAAGGATATTTGGGTAATTTTATAAACCAGGGGTACTTTGGTAATTTTACAAGTAGGGGTAATTTAGTAATTTGGTAAACTAAAGTATTCTAAACAGGGATAACAATACGAATGGGCCTAAAGCCCATTCTCGGCCCAAATGGGCCCACACGCTCGTGTGGCCCTTTTAGCCCAAATCTAGCCACAGAAATGAGATTCACCTAGCCTAGTCCAATATTTACTACACAATCAAACAACTTATCTGTTAGGAGATTCACCTAGCCTAGCCCGAAGTAGCCATCCTACAGCTAGAGTAGTGAGAAATACACACCTGTTAGGAGACTGCAGTTAATCCGTGCTCCAAGCACTCTTAGCTGACGCCCAACCCAAACGAGCACGTCCAAAAGCGAAAGGGATCAGCCAAGAAGGGTATGCCTACTCTCATCATGTTTGCTCTATTTAAAGCCAGCTTCGCATCCACTCTTATGTTAGTTTCCCGATGTGGGATCCCTCCATCACCAGAGTTTAAAACCAACACCAACTATTGCCGTTCTAACATAGCAAAATAAATGCTCTTTGATTGCTATGAGTTTCGAACCCTGGACCTCCTTGCCAACTCTATAACGCCACCTTCCTGCCTCTTATGCGGCGCTACTTTGCCACTAGACCACAAGGCCTTTTGTGGCACAATTTCTCCAACAATATTCTTAAGGCCTACCTACTACACCCAGGGTTTGATTCACCTTAAACCAAAATTTTTACTAGAGTCCAGGTCGGAACCCAGGACTTCTCCAACATTTCTCAGCACACTTAACCACTAAAATAAGCCTTCATTAACGAAATTTACATGTACAACAAAATATTATAAGCTGCCTTCAACCGCTTCCATGCTCAAGGCCCAAAACTTCTAGGCCCAAATTTAGGGTGTTACACTTAGAAAGTTCACATGCAAATAAATAGCTACATGATCATATATATATGCATTGATGACATAACCTAGATTTACTTAAGCGTTATCATGAATTCATTGATATAACTCAAATTTATAAACATAACTTATGCATTTTCAATCTTACCAAGCATTCATCACATATCAAGTTCATTCAGATGAGTTTATCGTACATACCTGTACCAACTCAACTTACACTGTCATATTCTCTCTTCATTGATTTACTTGTCGATTAACTCACAAGTTTACCCATTGAACACTTAGAATATTATTGGATACATGGAAGACTTGCACATAGTATATCAAATGTAGCCACATGCTACCTCATATCACAATCACATATTTCTCACTCCTGAGCTAATCACGGGCGTACTCACACAAGCTGACAGTCAGGACATAACTACTCGGGCTGCTCACACAAGCTGACAAGTACCTGCAACACATGCTAGGCTACCCAGCCACCGGTAGGACGTACAAGTCCAGCACCTAGATTCACATATCACATATACACACATATTCATGAGCTCTTAACCACATAGTTCCTAATGACATGTCACATTGTATCCTAAACTATTCCTAAGGTTCAAATGGGATTTTCTCGACATCTCATGTTCGTCAAATTCATTCACAATCTCGTGCTCATAGGTTACAACATCATTCATACACTTGATGTAACACCCTGAATTTGGGCCTAGAAGTTTTGGGCCTTGAGCATGGGAGTGGTTAAAGGCAGCTTATAATATTTTGTAATGCATGTAAATTTTGTTACTGAAGGCTTGTTTTAGTGGTTAAGTGTGCTGAGAAATATTGAAGAAGTCCTGGGTTCAAACCTGGACTTTAGCAAAAATTTTGGTTTAAGGTGAATCAAACCCTGAGTGTAGTAGGTAGGCCTTAAGAATATTGTTGGAGAAATTGTGCCACAAAAAGCCTTATGGTCTAGTGGCAAAGTAGCGCCACATAAGAGGCAGGAAGGTGGCGTCATAGAGTTGGCAAGGAGGTCCAGGGTTCGAAACTCATGGAAATCAAAGAGCATTTATTTTGCTAACAGGGGGCGGCAAGAGTTGGTGTTGAATTTAAACTCTGATGATGGAGGGATCCCACATCGGGAAGCTAACATAAGAGTGGATGCGAAGCTGGCTTTAAATAGAGAGAACCATGAGGAGAGTAAAGGTACCTTTCTTGGTTGATCCTTTTCGTTTTATGGCGTGCTCGTTTGGGTTAGGCATCGGCTAAGAGTGCTCAGAGCGCGGATTAACTCTAGTCTCCTATCAGGTGTGTATTTCTCACTACTCTAGCTGTAGGATGGCTACTTCGGGCCACGATGGGCCGAAAGGGGCAATGTGGGCCCAATAAGCCTACGGGCCCAATTGGATTAGTTGTTTGATTATATAGTAAATATTGGACTAGGCTAGGTGAATCTCATATCTGTGGCTAGATTTGGGCTAAAAGGGCCACACGAGCATGTGGGCCCATTTGGGCCGAGAATGGGCTTTAGGCCCATTCGTATTGTTAATCCTATTTAGAATACTTTAGTTTACCAAATTACTGAAATACCCTCGACTTGTAAAATTACCAAAGTACTCTCAATTTACAGAATTACCGTTTTACCCTCGATTTACAAAATTATTGAAACACCCCATGTGGGGTAGAATTACCAAAATACCCCTGTAGGGTAGAATTACCGAGATACCCTTGTGGGGTAAAATTACCATTTTGCCCCTAGGGTGTTAAATGACTATTTTGCCCTTGTGGGCAAGTGACTGACTTGGACTGTGTGGTTGACAGATTTGATTGTAAATATATGTTGGTTATATGAATGAATTGACTGTGATTGTTTGATTCAAATATGGGCATGACATTTTGCATACATGGCATGTTGCATGGGTTGGGATTTTGTACGGTGGAAGATCTGATCTGTTAGGATTGCATGGTTGCTTGATGACTGTGGATCCACCAGTGGCTTTTAAGCCCAATATATGATTATTGATGACTCTGTGTCGATCATATTTACCCGCGGCTGTGTGCCGACTAAATTACCGTCACTGATGGCTATGTGCCTAACATGATACAACTACCAATGGCTTAAAGCCAATTATTCTGATTATGGCTGTGTGCCAAACGTATTTGCCTAAGGCTATGTGCCAATATATGGTTATTGACGACTTTGTGTCGATCACATTTACCTAGGGCTGTGTGCTGGTTATGTTACTCTAGTTGATGGCTATGTGCTTAACATAATGCAGTTATTGATGGCTTTGTGCCACGTATTCTGTTAAGTGGCTTTGCCACATTATCTGTTTCTGGTGGCTATGCCACAAATATCTATTCTGGTGGCTCTGCCACAATATCTGTATCTGGTGACTCTGTCACAATATCTGTTTTGGCAGCCATGCTGCAAATTCTGTGGTGTGTAGCGGATGGGTGGGTCGAGTTGTTTCCCCATATGGTGTAAGGTTGGTACGGGGGTGTATACGGCTGGATTGGGTTGGGATTGCATTCACATTCTGATTCTGATTCTGTTACCTGATGCTGATTTTGATTCTGTCACCTAATTCTGATTCTGATTCCATTACCTGATACTGATTCTAATTCTGTCACCTAATTTTGATTCTGATTTTGTTACCTGATACTGATTCTGATTCTGTCACCTAATTCTGATTTTGATTCTGATTCTGTTACCTGATACTGATTCTGATTCTGTCACTTGATTCTGATTCTGATTCTGATTCTGTCACCTGATTCTAATTTTGATTCTCATTTTGATTCTAGTTCTGATAATGTTTCTTATTCTGTAATGGGCTAAGGCCCATTTGGTACTGTCTTTTATAATGGGCTAAGGCCTAATTGATACTGAAACTGTAAGTAGGGCTGGGGCTAGACTTTTAATTCTTTTATATGACTAACGGTTCCTTTTATATAGTAGGGGATTTCACACTTAGTTTTCGTAAACTCACCCCGTTTATTAACCTTTCAGGTAACTTCCAGCCTTAGACGGATCGAAGCTGCGAAGGGCTCGGAGGAAGCCACACACACTGTTTATTTTACAGTTTTGATTATTACTTTTAAATGTTTTTATGTGGGTTGTAGTAAAGCTGTTGTAATTTTTTGGATTTCAAATTTGGAAATTTATTTATTGTTCTTATAATTGCTAGTATTAGAACACGATTTTCCAAAGCAACTACTGTTGTTCAAAACATCACATATCCGCAATTGTTTTTAAATTAAGCTTCCACAACTGGCAAGATTTTTACAAAGTTGTTAAGAATGTTATTTAGTTGAGGTTTTCTAACAAGGTTTAAAAAGGGTGTAAGTTTTTAATTACTAAGAAGGGTTTTTAATGGAAACATGGTTTTCGAAAAACACTTCAATCTGACACGCCAGATTCGAGCCAAACTTCCAGGCCGGGTTTGGGGTGTTACACTTGACATAATAAATAATCATATAAACTCATATATTAACAAAATATTAAAAACAAGATATATCATTGCATTATTTACACATGAACTTACCTCAGTACAAACTAAGGATAATTTATACGATTTAGTCCAAAACCTTGTTCGTTCCCTGGTCTAAGCCGGACTCTATTTTTCTTGATCTATAATAGCAAATTAAGCTCATTTAATCATCACATTGTTCAAAGTAATCCATAAATTACAATTTGGCTAAATTATAATTTTGCCCCTAAACTTTCACATACTTACAACTTAGTCCCTAGGCTCGTAAAATGAAATGTGTTCATTTTCTTTGAATACCCAAGCCTAGGAAAACTTATAACACACTCATATCAGCCCACATTTTCTTTCAAATCAGATTGTTAACCACTTATTTTACAACTTTTACAAAAATGTCCTTTTTAGGTGTTTTCATGAAAAATCACCTAATAGAATATGTTTATCACACACTAAACTCTCATATTTCTCCACTAATCATGAAAATACATGCATGTCACACATGGGTAAATTTGATACATAAACGCTACTTCAAAATAAGGGTGGAAATAGGTAAATCAAGCTACGAGAACTTCAAAAATGTAAAGAACATTAAAAACGGGGCTCGGGAGCACTTACAATCAAGCTTGAAAATTGAACAAAACCCTAGATATGGTGTCTTGAGAGTTTCAGCCAAGCATGAAGAAGATGAGCATATTTTTTCTTTGATTTTCCCTTTTTATTCTTTTAATTACCAAATGACCAAAATTCCCTTAGGGTCTTTCTTTAAAAAATTTCCCACACATGTCAATTTTTGTCCAAACTTTAGAAATTGGTTAAATTGCTAATTAGGATCTTCTAATTTATACTCTAAAGCAATTTCATGCTAAAAGCTTCTAGAACACAAGTTTTGCATCCTATTCAATTTGGTCCCTAAAGTTCAATTGGACATTTTATGCAGAGAATTTCTTCATGAAACTTGCACACAAGCATGCAATCATATCAAAGACCTCATGAGAATCAAAAAATAATTATTGATATTTCAGATTTGTGGTCTCGAAATGACTATTTCGACTAGGCCTTAAGTTGGGATGTTACAAGTATTGTTTAAACGGATGAGTTACTTTTATTGAATGAATTACTGTTTATATGATTGAGAGTGAAATGTTACAAATGATGTACATGATATATGCGAGTTTGATATGATACAATGTATTGAGTAATAAATTGAGATAATGGATGATTACATGCACTTATGTGACTAACTTGTTGATGATGCTTGTGTATAGGCATTTGGCATGTGAGATTAATATCCTTTGTTTAATTTTTTGGTTATGTATAAATGGTAAGTCAATTCCAAATTATACTGGCTTACTAAGCTATAAAGCTTACTCTGCTTCTTTTCCATGTTTTATAGAGGTTCGATAGCTTGCTCGATTTGGATAAGTCGGAGTTACGCTCCAGACTATCCAGTTACTGATTGGTACCTTTGAACTCATGGATATTTGTAAATATGGCATGTATAGGCTAGATATAAAGATGATAGTTATGGTTACTTGAGATAGTGACTTTGGTACATGTTGTAGTATAAGTTAAAACCATTTGATTTGGCTTAGCTTGGTATAATGTTTTGGTTGTGTATAAGTATTCAATATGTTATATTTTGGAAAATTGTAAATGGAATAGGAATATGCAAAGTTGTCTTGATATGTGGTAGGCATATGAATGGAAAATGATTGTAGTTGAATTGATTTAAAATGTGTATGAAATGTTATGCATTGGCTGCTTATTGAGTTGCAATTTATGCTTGTGCAGGTATGTAAAAATAGGGTCGCAAAGTGGATGATGATAGCATGGCAATTGGTGTAATTATTAAATGTTTTAAAGGTTAAATAAGTGAATTGATTATTAATGGTTAATTAAATTAAAACAAATCCAATTTCTGTCATCTTTTAGCATCTTCAATTGATTCTTCTTGTGAAAATAGGGTTAGAGATTCAACAACTACAATATTGGCATTTAAGTATGTATTTTGTCCAGTTTTTAATGATTTTTACATTTTTGAGATCGTTGCTACGTATTCTAGTTGGCCCGTACCTTCGATTTCGAAGCTGTTAAAGATCTAACATGTTGCCATTGTTTAATGCTTGAGTAATTTGATGAATTATGATAGATTTGGAAGGTTTAATGTTAGATAAATAGTTTTTGTAAAGTGATTTTTAACAAAAATGTCAAAAAGGGATTAAACTGAGAAAATGTGAAATGTGGTAGTTAAAAGTGTGAATAAATTGAAAATATGGGCTAATATGAGAATGGGTAATATTCAGCTAGCATGAAATTGTACTAAATAACATAAATTTGCAATTTTATGTGATAAGGACTAAATTGTAAAAATGTGAATGTTTAAGGGCAAATGTGTAAAATAGCCCTAATGTGTGTTTTGGACTAAATTGAATAAATAGTTGATTAAATAAGATGATTTTGATAATATATATATCAAGACAAGTCGAGACTGGGATTAGATCATGAAAAAGAAAAAGTGGATGAATAGTTGGTAATTTCCATCCGAGCAACTCGAGGTAAGTTCGTATAATTAGAATCAAACTTTTAAATACTTGTAATTATTTAAAATGAATGTATGTGATTGAGTAAATGGTATATTCAAAATTTGAATGCCTTATTGATATAGTTTGATGGTTACCGAGCCCCGTTTGAACCATAGGAATTCGTAGGATACGAGTGACATGTCACCAGGGTTACCATTTAGGTTGAGATCTTGCATGTGTTGCGGACTCACCGCAGCTCGTATGAGCTTATCGATATACTAGCCCCTAAGAGCTTACTATTTCAGCTTAGCAGAGCTTACCGTTTCAGCTCAATAGAGCTTATTGTCCATCAACTCAAGAGGAGCTTACTGATCATAGCTCGAAAGAGCGAAAATGATAATGAACTAATGGATTACTGATTTATATATGTAATGTATATCACCCGAGTATCCCTCAATATTCTAATAGGTTCAACAAGCATAGATTCTATTATTTGTTATGTGAAAAAGCCATGTGTTACACGGATGAGTTACTATTATATGGATGAAGTACAATAACACTTCTTACCCGTATCCGACGCCGGGATAGGGTTCGAGGCATTACCAAGCTAAAACATTAACATTCATACAAAATCGGCCATAAAATTTCATTCAAATTTTAAAACTTTTCAATTTCATGCAAATTATCCCTTATAAAGGCCTATGAGACCCAAAACATACATCGAAGGTGGTTTGAGACTAAACTAAGGCCTTCAGAAAATTTTAGAATAACTTGGACAAATTTCCTACTTTTGGGAGTCACACGCCCATGTGGATAGGCCGTGTGGTTACACACACGTATGTGGCTTGGGACACGCCCGTGTCTTCTGCCCGTGTAAGTCTCTAACTATGACAACATCATACAATTAGGGTCACACAGCCAAGTCACACACCCGTGCGCTTAGGCTTTGTGGCGAATTAAATTCTCGAAATTAAGGGCAGACTTCACACGGACTGGGCACATGCCTATGTTCTAAGGCCGTGCTTGCCTCACGGCTAAGACACACGGTCGAGTCTCTGCCTGTGTGTCTACTATTGGGCATTCTGTTTACATTAATTAGGGTGCAGGGGACACAGGATCTAACTACAAGCCCATGGGGCAGACCTTGTGTAACACGGCCTAGACACAAGCATGTGTGTCTTCCCGTGTGGACAAATTTTAGGCTATTTTCCAAGCGATTTGTCACCCTTAAATGCTCGTTTGCTTAGTCATCTGAGATGGCATGCAACCTAGTATATTTGGTTACTAGAAAACTCAAACATGATTATTCCATGCCTTTGTAATGACAACATGACACTTATCCAAAACATCATACTTTTATATGGCATTCCACACCAATCTCATATTCATTCATTAGGCTAACCCTACTTTTAAAATTACCTAATCATACCATAGATTTGGCATACTTATTAACCATGATTCATTCACTTAACACATGTGCCATTCATCACACATCTCATCTACAAACAACATATCAAACATAAAACATTGCATGCATGTATAATTGATTAGGGTTACAACCTAAATGATCAATATGGACCATATCACATGGCCATATACAAAATAAATAAAATATTTCCATAAACCAACACATTTGACTAGACCAATGTGACATATAACAAAAAGACCAAGTCCTTATACATGCCATACTCAAAATATTAAGATTAACAATACCCTAAATGTCCAGTTGATAATGTGATTGGGCCTCCGACGTCCTTGGATCCCTGAGTTGGCTTGGCGATACTATAAGAAAGTAAGAAAGGGGGAGGATTAAGGATAAATCTTAGTAAGTTCACATGCAAATAAATAGAAACATGATCATATATATATATATGACATAACCTAGATTTACTTAAGTGTTATCATGAATTCATAAAAACAACTCAAATTTGTGAACATAACTTATGCATTTTCAATCTTACCAAGCATTCATCACATATCAAGCTCATTCAGATGAGTTTATCGTACATACCTATACCAACTCAAATCACATTGTCATATTCTCTCTTCATTGATTTACTTGTCAATTAACTCACAAGTTTACTCGTTGAACACTCTGAATATTATTGGATACGCGGAAGACTTGCACATAGTGCATCAAATGTAGCCACATCCTACCTCATATCACAATCACATATTGCCCGCTCACGAGCTACTCACTGGCCTGCTCACACAAGCTAACAGTCAGGACGTAACTACTCTGGCTGCTCACACAAGCTGACAGGTACCGCAACACATGCCGGGCAACCCAGCCACCGGTAGGACGTACAAGACCAGCACCCGGAGTCACATATCACATATAAACACATATTCATGAGATCTTATCCACATAGTTCCTAATGACATGTCACATTGTGCCCTAAACTATTCCTAAGGTTCAAATGGGATTTTCTCGACATCTCATGTTCGTCGAATTCATTCTCAATCTCGTGCTCATAGGTTACAACATCATTCATACACTTGACATAATAAGTAATCATATAAACTCATACATTAACAAAATATTAAAAACATGATATATCATTGGATTACTTACACATGAACTTACCTCGGTACAAAATAGGGATAACTTATATGATTTAGTCCAAAACCTTATTCTTTCCCTGGTCTACGTCCGGATTCCATTTTTCTTGATTTATAATAGAAAATTCAGCTCATTTAATCATCACATTTTTCAAAGTAATCCATAAATTACAATTTGGAAAAATTACAAATTTGCCCCTAAACTTTCACATAATTACAACTTAGTCCCTAGGCTCATGAAATGAAATGTGTTCATTTTCTTTGATACCCAAGCCTAGCCACACTTATAACACACTCATATCAGCCCACATTTTCTTTCAAATCAGATTTTTAACCACTTATTTTACAGCTTTTACAAAAAGATCATTTTTAGGTGTTTTCATGAAAAATCACCTAGTAGAAGATGTTTATCACACATTAAACTCTCATATTCCTCCACTAATCATCAAAATACATGCATGCCACAAATGGGTAAATTTTCATACATAAACCCTACTTCAAAATAAGGGTGGAAATATGTAAATCAAGCTACGAGGACTTCAAAAATGTAAAGAACATTAAAAACGGGGCTCGGGAGAACTTACAATCAAGCTTGAAAATTGAACAAAACCCTAGCTATGGTGTCTTGAGAGTTTCAGCCAAGCATGAAGAAGATGAGCATATTTTTTCTTTAATTTTCCCTTTTTATTCTTTTAATTACCAAATGACCAAAATACCCTAAGGGTCTTTCTTTAAAAAATTTCCCACACAAATCCATTTTTGTCCAAACTTTTAAAAATTGGTTAAATTGCTAACTAGGATGTTCTAATTTATAATATAAAGCAATTTCATGCTAAAAGCTTCTAGAACACAAGTTTTGCATCCTATTCAATTTGGTCCCTAAAGTTCAATTGAACGTTTTATGCATAGAATTTCTTCATGAAACTTGCACACAAGCATTAAATCATATCAAAGACCTCATGAGAATCATAAAATAATTATTTCTATTTTGAATTTGTGGTCTCGAAACTACTATTCTAACTAGGCCTTAATTTGGGATGTTACAATTCTTCCCCCTTATGGATTTTCATCCCCAAAAATCTTACTTGTGAAAAGATTCGTGTATTGGTTCCTCAGGTTTTCTTCAGTCTCCCATGTAGCTTCTTCAACCCCATGTCTTTGCCATAAAACTTTGACAAGGGCAATACTTTTGTTTCTCAACTACTTGACCTCCCTGGGTAAAATCTTAATCGGCTCTTTGCCATAAGTCATATTCAGTCGGATCTCAACTTCTACCGGTGAAATCACGTGTGAAGGATCTGATCGATATCGGTGCAACATAAACACATAGAACACATCATAAATCTTTTCCAATTCAGATGGTAAGGCTAACCGATAAGCAACTAGCACTGCTCTCTCGAAAATGTCATACTGTCCAATAAGGCGTAGGCTTAATTTGCCTTTCCTACCAAACCTCAAAATCTTTTTCCATGGGGACACTTTCAAAAATACTTTATCACCAACTTGAAACTCAATCTCTTTCCGTTTCAAATCTGCGTACGATTTCTATCTATCCGAAGTGGCTTTCAGACAAGCTCGAATCACTTTTACCTTTTCTTCGGCTTCTTTAACTAATTTCCATGAATATGATTCTCTTTGAGTTCGGTTTAATACAAAGGCGTTCGACACTTATGCCCATACAATGCCTCATAAGGTGCCATTTTCAAACTCGACTAAAAACTATTGTTATAGGAAAATTTTACCAACGGTAAATACTTTTCCCAATTACCTTGGAACTCAAGGACACAACACCGTAACATATCTTCAAGGATCTGAATTACTCTCTCAGACTGACTGTCGGTTTGCAGATGGAAAGCGGTACTAAAATTTAATTTTGTACCTAAAGCCTTTTGCAACTTCTACCAAAATCGCAAAGTGAACCTCGGATCTCTATCCGATATAATCTATACAGGCACTCTATGTAACATCACTATTTCAGAAATATTCAACTCAACTAGCTTGTCAAGTGAATAGTCGATGCGTACCGATATAAAATGAGCCGATTTGGTCAATCTGTCAACCACAACCTATACGGCATCTTTCTTTTTTAGTGTCAAAGGTAAACCCGTCACAAAATCTATAGTAATACGGACCCATTTCCACTTGAGAACCATCACAGGATGAAGTAAGCCTAAAGGTACTTGGTGTTCAGATTTTACTTGTTGACAAATCAGGCATCTCGAAACAAACTTGAAAATATCTCTTTTCATACTTGGCCACCAATAAAATTTCTTCAAATCATTGTACATTTTTGTACTACCCGGGTGCATAAACAAACACTACTATAGGCCTCAAGTAAAATCTTCTGAATCAACTCATTATTCCTAGGAATACAAATCCTATCTCGGAACATTGAGCAACCACCAAAACTAATCTGAAAACCTGATTCTATATCCGATTCACATTGGACTCTTTTGGCTTGCAATTCACTGTCACTTTGTTGAGCTTCATAAATCTCTTAAAGAAATGTTGGTCTAGCTCTCAACTCAGCTAGAATCGAACCATCATCTGCTAAGGCCAACTAAGTGTTCATAGCCCTCAACGCAAACAAGGATTTCCTACTCAAGGCATCGGCGACCACGTTCGGCTTTCCCGGGTGATAATCAATCACTAGCTCATAGTCTTTTATCAACTATAACCATCTCCATTGCCATAGGTTCAAGTCCTTTTGAGTCATCAAATACTTCAAACTTTTATGGTCAGTATACACCCGACATTTCTCACTACACAAATGATGTCTCCAAGTCTTCAATGCAAACACAATGGCAGTCAATTCCAAATCGTGTGTTGGATAATTATTCTCATGTGGCTTCAGCTACCTCGAGACATAAGCTATTACCTAGCGTTCTTTCATAAGCACACAACCCAATCCATTCAAGGATTCATCACTATACACCACACATTCCTTTCCCGGCTCAGGTTGCACTAAAATTGGAGCCTTAGTCAACAATGCCTTTAGCTTCTTAAAACTCTGTTGGCATTTTTCCATCCTTTCGAACTTAAGATCCTTCTGTAACAGTCTCATCATTGGAGTAGCAATCATGGAAAATCCTTTAACAAACCATCTGTAATAACTGGCTAAGCCTAGAAAGCTTCTAACCTCTGACACATTTCTCAGCGGTTTCCATTCAACAATGGCCAAAATCTTACTCGGATCAACTCGGATTCCATCACCCGAAATAATGTGCCCCAAGAATCTAACTTCTCGAAGCCAAAACTCACTCTTACTAAACTTAGCATACAACTGTTTGTCTCTCAAGGTTTGTAGAACCGTTCTTAAGTGCTTGGCATGCTTAGTCTCATCACGAGAATAAATCAGGATATCATCAATAAAAGGAACGACAAATTTATCCAGGTATGGTCAGAAAATACGATTCATTAAATCCATAAATACAGCGGGCGCATTTGTGAAACCAAAAGGCATAACCAAAAATTTATAGTGACCATACCTCGTTCGAAATGCAATCTTCGATACGTCCGAATCTTTCACTCTCAACTGGTTGTAACTGAACCTTAAGTCTATCTTCGAAGATACTGTGGCCCCTTTCAATTGGTCAAACAAGTCATCAATTCTTGGTAAGGGGTACTTGTTCTTTATGGTTACCTTATTGAGCTATCTATAGTCAATGCACAATCTCATCGAAACATTTTTCTTTTTCACAAATAGCACCGGTGCGCCCCACGGAGAATAATTGGTTCTAAAAAAAAACTTTTTCCCGTTAACTCTTATAGCTGAAATTTCAACTCCTTTAACTCTATTAGAGCCATTGTATATGAAGAGATCGAAATAGGTATAGTGCCTGGAGCTAATCCGATGCCAAACTCAACTTTCCTAATTGGAGGCAATCCGAGCAACTTTCTGGAAATACATCTGGATATTCACATACTACTGGTACTGACTCAAATTCCAAATCAAACTCCTTCGTATTAAACACAAAGGCAAGATATGCTTCATAACCTTTTCTTATATATCTCTGAGCAGTTATAGAAGAAATTACTATAGGCAAACTATTTGATTCATTCGATTCTACCCGAAGGATATCACCACTTTCACATTTCAACTCAATAATTTTCTTGCCACAGTCTACCACGACATCATGCATGGTTAACCAATCCATACCAAGTGTTATATCAAATTCATCAAAAGGAAAAACCATGAGATTAGCCAGAAAATAATGACCTCTAATTATTAAAGGGCAATTCCTACATACTTGGTCAACTATCACATGCTTGCCTAGAGGGTTTGACACTTTTACCAAAAATTCTGTAGACTCGACGGGCATATTCATACTAGACATCAATTTCACACATACATACGAATGGGTAGATCCCAAATCAATCAAAGAAACAACAGAAGTATCATAGAGAGAAAAAGTAACCATAATCACATCAGGGGATCAAGCCTCTTCACTAGCGCGAATGGCGTAAGTCCTCGCAGGTGCTCTTCCCTCAGGTCTTCCAGCTGGTTCTCTAGGTGCACCCTTGCTGCTCGTTCCATTTCCTATATTGTTCTATGGTTTTCCTCTAGAAGCAGTATTGCCCAACCTTGCACTCTGAAATTTTTCCTTTTCAACCATTTTAGGACAATCCTTGATAAAATGGTCATGTGAACCGCACTTAAAACATGCCCAGCTATTCATCCAGCATTCACCGAGGTGACATCTGCCACAATGTTGGCACTCAGATCTATTAGGTCGAGCTTTACCCACACTCGCTATCGAGGTAGTCTGGGGCTTGTGACCTGAATACTATTTCCCAAGTTCCTGGTTGAAAACACAGCCGAAACACTCGATCAAGTATTAAACTCTTTCGGTTTCTTAGTTGAGGACTAAAATGATTTAACTATTTCTCTTCTTTGAATCTCGAAACTCTAATTTCACTTTTCTCTTCTCTTTAGCCAATTCCTCGGCTTTACAGGCTCTTTCCATGAGCACAACGAATTCTCTCAGTTCAAGTACACCCACTAACAATCGGATGCCTTCGTTTAATCCATATTCAAATCTTTTGCACATGATGGCCTCAGTCGATACACACTCTCGAGCGTATTTGTTTAGTCTAAAAAATTCACGCTTATATTCTGTTACCTCCATTTGGCCCTACTTTAACTCGAGGAATTCCTTCCTTTTCTAATCAATAAAACGTTGGCTAAAGTACTTCTTACGGAATTCTTCTTGGAAGAACTCCCAATTAACTCTTTCCCTTGGTACCATAGGCTGAGTCTCTCAGGAGGGACACAACACACTTCATGCAATCCTCAGGAGTGCATGATAACTCCTCAAACACCCTAATGGTATTCTTGAGCTAGAACTCTACCCTCTCGGGTCATTATCTTTACTAGCCCGAAACTCTTCAGCTCCTTGTTTCTGAATCTTATCTTCTGGAGGTCTATTCAGTCTCACAAAGTTTATATATTGAGGTGCTACAAGGATAGGTTGAGGAATAGGTGGGGGTCGAGAAGGATGAGTGTTCGGGTTCGTTCGAACGAACTCCGCATACCATGCGTCCATCATGTGGAGAAAGGCTTCTCTGCCTCCTTCTCCTCTACTAACAGTGTTGGGACTACTCTCAGCTGGCATAGCCCCTTCAGCGGGAGCAAGCGTGTTACTTTCCATATCATTCGCCACTGCTTTGCTGGGATCCATTGACTATATGAAAATACATTTTAAAATCGTCAAGAGTCGTCACACTATCTTAATATATGTATGGCATGTATAGCTAGACTCATACACATGCTACATTAGTCTAAGAATCGACTAAATTGTAGCTCTGATACCACTAAATGTATCACCCCTTACCCATATCTAACGCTGGGACAGGGTTCGAGGCATTACCGAGCTAAAATACTAACATTCACACAAAACTGGCCAAAAAATTTTGTTCAAAGTTTAAAACTTTTCAATTTCATGCAAATTGTCCCTTATAAGGGCATGCGAGGCCCAAAACATACATCAAAGGTGGTTCGGGACAAAACTGAGGACTTTAGAAAATTTCAGGATAACTTAGAAAGATTTCCTACTTTGGGGAGTCACACGCCCGTGTGGGTAGGCCATGTGGTTACACACGCCCATGTGGCTTGGGACACGCCTATATCCTCTGCCTGTGTAACTCTCTGATTATGACATTATCATACAATTAGGGTCATACAGCCAAGTCAGAGGCCCGTGTGCTTAGGCCGTGTGGCGAATTAAATTTTTGAAATTAAGTGCAGACTTCACACGGCCTGGGCACACACCCATGTTCTAAGACTGTACCTACCACACGGCTAAGACACACGGTCGTGTCTCTGCCCGTGTGTATACTACTAGGCATTTTGTTTGCATTAATTTGGGTGCAAGGGAAAACGATCTAACAACACGCCTATAGGGCAAATCGTGTGTCACACACGGCCTAGACACTCGCCCGTGTGTCTACCCGTGTGGACAAATTTTAGGCTATTTTCCAAGCCATTTGTCACCCTTAAATGCTCATTTGCTTATTCATCTGAGATGGAATGAAACCTAGTATATTTGGTTACTAGAAAACTTATAAACATGATTATTCCATGCCTTCGTAATGACAACATGACACTTATCCAAAACATCATACTCTCATATGGCATTCGACACCTATTTCATATTCATTCATTAGGCTAAACCTACTTTTAAAATTACCTAATCATACCATAGATTTGGCATACTTATTAACAATGATTCATTCACTTAGCACATGTGCCATTTATCACACATCTCATCCACAAACAAACACATCAAACATAAAACATTGCATACATGTATAATTGATTAGGGTTACATCCCAAATGATCAATATGGACCATATCAGATGGCCATATACAAAATAAATCAAATATTTTCATAAGCCAACACATTTGACTAGACCAATGTGATATATAACATAAAGACCAAGTCTCTATACATGCCATACTCAAAATATTGAGATTAACTATACCCCAAATATCCAGTTGATAGTGTGATCAGGCCTCAGATGTCCTTCGATCCCCGAGTTAGCTTGGCGATACTATGAGAAAGTAAGAAAGGGAGGGAGTAAGCATAAAGCTTAGTAAGTTCACATGCAAATAAATAGCAACATGATCATATATATATACATTTATTATATAACCTAGATTTATGTAACACCCCGTGCCCGAGACCGTTGCCGGAGTCGAACACGAGGTGCTGACCGACTTAATTCATTTACTTGCACAGTTCATTTTAAAAATTTCCAGACAGCTGGCTAACTGTGTCACTGTCACCTTAAAAATCATATCTTGAGTTCCACAACTCGAAAATCAGTTTCGTGACTTTTCCCTGAAACTAGACTCATATATGCATCTACAATTTTTTTTCTATAATTTTTTGTCTGGCCAATTAGTACAGTTTATTAGTTAAAGTCTCCCATGTTACAGGGATCGACTACACTGACCTTCGCGCATTACGACTTGTATATCTCCCTGTACAGGGCTTCAATACTGATGCCGTTTGTTTCTATAGAAACTAGACTCAAAGAGGAATCTATACATATATGGAATGACTCCTAATTATCTCTGGTTAATTTATAATGAATTTCCAAAGTCGGAATAGGGAATCCAGAAACCGTTCTGGCCCTGTTTCACGAAAACCTAAATATCTCTTAACATACAACTCATATGACCGTTTTGTTTCTTCCATATGAAAGTAGATTCATCAAGGTTCATTTACATAATTTATTCACTATTTAATTCCATTCCTACTATTTTTAGTGATTTTTCACATCCACATCGCTGCTGCTGTCAGCATCTGCCTTTAAGGTAGGCTTTACCTATTTCATAGTTTCCATGATTCAATTAGCCCCTTTTTTTTTGCATACATAGCACAAAGTATAATCATGATTAACCATTCCAATGGCTAATCGTTTCCAAACATTTCCATACCTCTTAGTGATCAACATACCAAACGATTATAGTACTATGCTAAAAACGTATATAAGCCATTTTCGCATGGCTATCCAAATTTACACAAAATCCATGGGTACATGACCAACAACAAGAAGGGTAGTCCTATACATGCCATTTCAAAGTTCAACCAAAATTGTACCAAAAGGGGGCTTTGATAGTGTGGGAGACTTCGACTTCCAAAAATCCCGAGTCCGATAGCTGACGAGCCAAAATCTATAAAACAGAGAAACAAAGAAACGGAGTAAGCAATTTATGCTTAGTAAGTTTTGAGCAAGGGATTCCAGCACAACAAAAGTATAGCATTCATATAGCTAAACGGATAATTTCATATGCACAAATTCTCAATATCATACTTACTTCACATTACCAACCCTTATGTTCATACACAAAAGATCAACTTAGCCAAAGGTTGGTAGCTCATTTATCAACTGAGCGAATACTTATTTGTACTGGCTCAACTAATTCAAAGCACATACGAAACATACCTCAATGTTGGGATGTTACAAGCGTATTAACTGAAATTTTTACAGCAAGATCATTCATTCCCGAATCACGTACCTTTGGAATTTAACCGGATATAGCTACTTGTTCAAATGCCTTCGGGACATAGCCCGGTTATAGTAACTCGCACAAATGCCTTCGGGACATAACCGGGATTTAGTAACTCGCACCAATGCCTTCGGGCTTAGCCTGGAATTAGTAACTCGCACAAATGCCTTCGGATCTTAGTCTGGATATGGTCACTTAGCACAAAGCCTTCGGGACTTAGCCCGGACATCATTCGAATAACCATGCACATTTAACAATAAATCATGACACATTCGTATTTCATTTTCATTAGCAAAACTCAAACACAAGACACTTATCACTCTTGCAATTTCGGCTCAATAGCCACACACAAAGAGCATGATTTTGATTTGCTTAAAACATGATCTAATCAAATCATAATTTAAGCTCTATTACTCAAGAACTTACCTCGGATGTTGTCGAACGATTCCGATGGCTATTCAACCACTTTTTCCTTCCTTTATCGGATTTAGTTCCCCTTTGCTCTTGAGCTTAATTTAACAAATAAATTGATTTAATCATTTGAGCATCGAAAAGAGGAACTCAAGGTACTTGGCCCACATATATTCATTAGACATTAAAGTCACATACGTACGGAATCATGAATCAAACTCAACACATTAGTTAATACTCTCCTTAGCCGAATTTTCTAAGTCAAGATAAAGCCTTCCATATGCTTACCTATGGCCGAACAACACATCAACCTATGTACTCATTCATGTGGCCGATTATGCATGTCTATGTTGAGGCCAATTATATACTCAATACCACACACAAATGGCATACCTTTTACTAACTAATGCATTACATATTATAACTCAATACGCATCCATCATGTACTCCATAATTGAAACACCATCATATGTAAATATATACCTTGAGATATTGTATATGTCATACCAATACGTCATGTGCAAACATATATATATATGTGCAAGAGCCGAATCTCAAAGTTGATTATAACTAAACATGAACATAAATCCAAAACACAAATCTTACCTACCATGCAATAAGCATAAATCATACTTATGGATATACTATGGCCGAATACATCACAACACCATACCATTTCAATTTTGGTCATGGTTAAACAAAGAACTTAATGTCTCACTCAAAAATGCTAAAAAGAAAATTCAAGAGTCATCAATCCACCATCACATGTATCATTAACAAGCTTCATATTTAGCATGCAATGGCATTAACACAAAATCCACCTAGGCCGAATATCATCCCCATGACATAGCAAAGATTTGAACCATGGGCTAATTAGAACTCAAGCTAGCAACTAAAAACATGCATGAATCTCATGGCACAACCTCAAACATACCTTAATCTAGATACAAGTATGGCCAAACCTCCTCCTAATCCTCTTCCAAACCAAACATGAAGCAAGAACTCCTTCCTCCTTCCTTAGAATTTTCGGCCAAAAGAAATGAAAAAGGATGAACAAATTTTTTTTCTTTTCTTCAACTCACGGCAATGGGGGGGGAACACTCACACACATTCTTTCTTTTTTTTTCCATTTCTTTATTACCCATACTCCTTATTTTATTTTTCCTAACATACCTCACTAACATAACATGTTTGTGACATGTTTCCACTCATAGCATGGCCGGCCACTACTAATTAGGGGGGGAATTTGACATGCAAGTCCTCCCTTTTTATTACATGCACTATTAGATCCTTATAGATTAGCCTATCACATTTCAAAAGTGTCACACAAATCCTACTAACTGAATTCACATGCAATCGACTAAATCGAAGCTTGAAATTTTCACACATTCATAATTACATATTCTAGACAATAAATAACACATTCAAACATTTTGGTGACTCGGTTTAGCGGTCTCGAAACCACTTCCCGACTAGGGTCAATTTTGGGCTGTCACAACTCTCCCCCACTTAAGAAATTTTCGTCCCTGAAAATCTTACCGGTAAATAAGTTTGGGTATCGTTCTTTCATGGCATTCTCGGTTTCCCAAGTAGCTTCTTCGACTCCGTGTTTGAGCCATAACACCTTTACTAATGGAACCCTTTTGTTTCGCAACTCTTTCACTTCACGAGCTAGGATACGAATCGGTTCTTCTTCATAACTCAAATCAGATTGAATTTCAACTTCTGATGGATTAATCACGTGTGACGGATCGGATCTATAACATCGAAGCATCGAAACATGAAAGACGTCGTGAATCTTTTCAAGTTCAGGGGGCAAAATCAATCTATACGTAACTGGACCAACTCGTTCGGAGATTTCGTACGGCCCAATGAATCTCGGGCTCAACTTGCCCTTACGGTCAAATCTGAGTATCTTTTTCCAAGGCGAAACTTTAAGAAACACTTTATCTCCCACCTGATATTCAATGTCTTTTCGTTTCAAATCCGCATACGATTTCTGATGATCTGTGGCTACCTTCAGACTTTCACGGATTACCTTTACTTTCTGTTCGGCATCTTTAATCAAATCAACTCCGAAAATTTTACTTTCATCGAGCTCGGTCCAAAACAATGGTGTACGGCATTTACGACCGTACAAAGCCTCGTAAGGTGCCATCTTAATACTTGATTGAAAACTATTGTTGTAAGCGAATTCAATCAAAGGTAAATACCGTTCCCATGAACCACTGAACTCGAGGATGCAACATCTCAACATATCCTCAAGTATCTGAATTATCCGCTCGGGTTGACCATCGGTTTGGGGGTGAAAAGCAGTGCTAAAATGCAGCTTGGTACCTAAAGCTTCTTGCAATTTCTTCCAAAATCGTGAGGTGAATCTCGGATCTCTATCTGACACGATAGAAATAGGTACCCCGTGTAATCTCACAATCTGAGAAACATACAATTCAGCTAGTTTATCCATTGAGAAATCCGTGCGTACGGGGATAAAATGAGCCGACTTAGTCAATCTATCAACGACGACCCAAATCACATCTTTCTTACTTGTCGACACTGGCAACCCAGATACAAAATCCATCATGACTCGTTCCCATTTCCATTCAGGTATCATGATCGGCTGAAGCAAACCCGTGGGCACTTGATGTTCCGCCTTCACTTGCTGACATACTAAGCACTTCGAAACAAAGTCGAAAATGTCTCGTTTCATACCATACCACCAAAACTGACGTCTTAGGTCGTTGTACATTTTCGTACTCCCGGGGTGGATTGACATTCGGCTACAATGAGCTTCGTTCAGAATCATCGAAATAAGTTCTGAATTTCTTGGAACACACAAACGATTCCTGAACCTCAAACAATCGTCATCATCAATTTGAAATTCAGATTCCATATTCGGAACATATTCAGCCCGTTTTGCAACCAATTCATCGTCAACTTTCTGAGCTTCACGAATTTGATGAATCAATAATGGTTTGGCCTTTAATTCAGCTACTCACACATTGTCGGGTAGACCAGACAAGTGTACATTCATCGCTCGTAAAGCAAATAGTGATTTCCGGCTTAAGGCGTCTGCAACCACATTAGCCTTTCCCGGGTGATAATCAATGACAAGCTCATAATCTTTCAACAACTCAAGCCAACGCCTTTGTCGCAGATTCAAGTCTCTTTGAGTCATCAAATATTTGAGACTTTTGTGATCCGAAAATACATGGCACTTCTCACCAAATAAGTAATGTCGCCATATTTTCAAAGCGAATATGATGGCAACTAATTCGAGATCATGGGTCGGATAATTTTTCTCATGTGGCTTTAATTGTCTCGACGCATAGGCCACAACTCGACCTTCTAGCATCAATACGCAACCCAACCCAAGTAGGGAGGCATCACTATAAATGACAAACTCTTTGCCGGATTCGGGCTGCACTAGTACTGGAGCTTCCGTCAAATGAGTTTTCAATTGATCGAAACTTTTCTGACACTTTTCTGTCCATTCAAACTTAACATCTTTCTGAAGCAGTTTCGTTATTGGTGTGGCTATCATCGAGAAACCTTTTACAAACCGTCGGTAGTAACCGGCAAGTCCCAAAAAGCTCCGAACCTCAGTAATATTTCTCGGAGGCTTCCAGTTAAGTATGGCTGAAATTTTGCTCGGGTCAACTCGAATACCCGATGCGGATACCACATGACCCAAGAAGCTAACCTCTCTTAACTAGAACTCACACTTACTGAACTTAGCATATAACTGCTTATCCCGCAAAATTTGCAACACTAATCTCAGGTGCTCAGCATGTTCGGTCTCATCTCTTGAATAGACCAAGATGTCATCAATGAACACAACTACGAACCGGTCCAAATACTGTCTGAAGATCCGATTCATCAAATCCATAAATACCGCAGGGGCATTAGTGAGCCGAACGGCATCACTAAGAACTCGTAGTGACCGTACCTCGTTCTGAAAGTAGTTTTGGGTATGTCCGAATCTCGAATCTGCAACTGATAATAACCCGATCTCAAATCTATCTTTGAAAACACTGGGGCTCCCTTTAGTTGATCAAACAAATCATCAATACGCGGTAACGGATATTTATTCTTTATCGTCACTTTATTCAACTGACGATAGTCAATGCACAACCTCATGGTTCCGTCCTTCTTTTTCACAAACAATGCTGGTGCACCCCAAGGTGAGAAACTTGGTCGAGCGAAACCTCTATCCGTCAATTCTTGCAACTAAGCTTTCAACTCTTTTAACTCGGTTGGTGCCATACGATACGGAGCTATCGAAATCGGCGTAGTCCCAGGTACAAGCTCAATACCAAACTCTATCTCCCGAACAGGTGGCAAACTCGGTAATTCTTCGGGAAAAACATCCGGGTATTCACAAACCACCGGCACAGATTCGAGTTTTATTTCTAACTCCTTATCATCACGTACATACGCAAGGTATGCTTCGCACCCCTTTCTTACATATTTCTGGGCCAACATTGATGATATTACAGCTGGCAACCCCTTTAAGTCCGTAGACTCAACTCGGATCATCTCGTTATTTGCGCACCTCAAATCCATAGTCTTGCTTTTGCAATTCACAACCGCATCATGCACGGTCAACCAATCCAAACCAAGAATAACATCAAATTCATCAAACGGCAAAAGCATCAAGTCCGCCGGAAAACAGGAACCTCGAATTACTAGGGGACATTTCTTACACACTTTGTCGACAAGCACGTAACGACCCAAGGGATTTGACACCCGAATTACGAACTCAGTAGACTCAATAGGTAAAGTCTTACTGGATGCTAAGGTTTCGCATATATAAGAATGAGTAGAACCAGGGTCAATCAAAGCAATCACATTAGTAACAAAGAGAGTAAAAGTACCGGTAATAACATCTGGCGAGGAAGCATCCTCGCGTGCGCGTATAGCATAAGCCCTAGCAGGAGCGCGAGCCTCAGATCTGGTCGTAGCATCTCTAGATCCTCTCTGACCACCACTAGCATTGCCCGTATTTCTAGATGGTCTACCTTGAGCAGTGGTAGCACCCGGTTTCCCACTCTGATTTACATT
Source organism: Gossypium hirsutum (assembly GCF_007990345.1). Lineage (NCBI taxonomy): Eukaryota > Viridiplantae > Streptophyta > Magnoliopsida > Malvales > Malvaceae > Gossypium > Gossypium hirsutum. Next base: position 44,786,792 of record NC_053436.1, on the reverse strand, counting down.
CTGTTCAGACAACCTCGGGCAATCTTTAATGAAGTGGTCAACTGATCCGCACTTGTAACAGGAGCGGTCATGGAATCTACAACTCCCCGAATGCCATTTACCGCAATATCGACATTCCGTTCTGTCCCGACGATCATTTCCAACACTGGCGACCGAAGTGACTCGTGTGCTCACATGGGGTCGATCGCGATCTCGTCTAGAGAAACCCGAAGTGTCCCTAGACCGGCCTAAGTCATCTCTAAATTTCTTCGATGACTGTGGGAAGGGCTTCCCTGAAGACCTCTTACGAAACTCCTTTGCTCCCATATCAACTTTTCTTTTCTCCATACTTAGCTCCTCGGCTTTACAAGCTCGCTCAACAAGTACCACAAATTCTCGGATTTCCAAGATGCCAACATACAGCTTTATATCATCATTTAGTCCATCCTCGAAACGTTTACACATCACAGCTTCTGAAGAAATGCATTCTCGCGCATACCGGCTAAGCCTCACAAATTTTCGTTCATAGTCGGTAACCGACATGGAACCTTGTTTGAGTTCAAGAAATTCCTTCCGTTTTTGGTCAATGAATCTCTGACTGATATACTTTTTTCGAAACTCGGTTTGGAAAAACTCCCAAGTTACTTGCTCTCTAGGCACAACAGAAGTCAACATATTCCACCAATAGTAGGCAGAATCACGTAGCAAGGAGATAGTACACTTTAGGCACTCATCGGGTGTGCAAGATAGCTCGTCGAGTACCCGGATAGTGTTTTCCAACCAAAATTTAGCTTGCTCGGCATCATCGCTGTCCGTAGCTTTAAATTCAGTAGCCCCGTGTTTTCGGATTCTGTCAACTGGGGGCTTATTTGACCTTATTTGGTCAGTTGCCGGAGGTATTGTAGGTGCGGGGGTGGCATTAGTCGGGAATGGAGGTTGTGGAACAGCCGTATTTGTTCGAATGTATTGGTTGAACCAATCATTCATTACGCTATAGAAAGCTTGTCTAGCTTCGTCATTCGGATTACTAGCAATTGGTTGAGAGTCCGCCGGAGCTGTCCCTTGTGCGGGAGCAGGCGCCACACTCTCAAGATCATCAGCTACCACTCGGTCGGGATCGGGATCCATTACTATAAATAAACACATTTTCAATCGTCAGAAATCACCACACTATCAAATAATCACAAAATGGCATGTATAGCTAGACCCAAACGTATTACGGTAGTCCTAGAATCGATAAAACCGTAGCTCTGATACCAATGAAATTGTAACACCCCATGCCCGAGACCGTTGCCGGAGTCGAACACGAGGTGATGACCGACTTAATTCATTTACTTGCACAGTTCATTTTAAAAATTTCCAGACAGCTGGCTAACTGTGTCACTGTCACCTTAAAAATCATATCTTGAGTTCCACAACTTGAAAATCAGTTTCGTGATTTTTCCCTGAAACTAGACTCATATATACATCTACAATTTTTTTATATAATTTTTGGTCGGGCCAATTAGTACAGTTTATTAGTTAAAGTCTCCCATGTTACAGGGATCGACTACACTGACCTTTGCGCATTACGACTTGGATATCTCCCTGTACAGGGCTTCAATACTGATGTCGTTTGTTTCTATAAAAACTAGACTCAAATAGGAATCTATACATGTATGGCATGACTCCTAATTATCTCTGGTTAATTTATAATGAATTTCCAAAGTCGGAACAGGGAATCCAGAAACTGTTCTGGCCCTGTTTCACGAAAACCTAAATATATATTAACATACAACTCATATGACCGTTTCGTTTCTTCCATATGAAATTACATTCATCAAGGTTCATTTGCATAATTTATTCACTATTTAATTCCATTCCTACTATTTTTAGTGATTTTTCACATCCACATCGCTGCTGCTGTCAGCATCTGCCTTTAAGGTAGACTTTACCTATTTCATAGTTTCCATGATTCAATTAGCCCTTTTTTTTTGCATACATAGCACAAAGTATAATCATGATTAACCATTCCAATGGCTAATCGTTTCCAAACATTTCCATACCTCTTAGTGATCAACATACCAAACGATTATAGTACTATGCTAAAAACGTATATAAGCCATTTTCGCATGGCTATCCAAATTTACACAAAATCCATGGGTACATGACCAACAACAAGAAGGGTAGTCCTATACATGCCATTTCAAAGTTCAACCAAAATTGTACCAAAAGGGGGCTTTGATAGTGTGGGAGACTTCGACTTCTAAAAATCCCGAGTCCGATAGCTGACGAGCCAAAATCTATAAAACAGAGAAACAAAGAAACGGAGTAAGCAATTTATGCTTAGTAAGTTTTGAGGAAGGGATTCCAGCACAACAAAAGTATAGCATTCATATAGCTAAACGGATAATTTCATATGCACAAATTCTCAATATCATACTTACTTCACATTACCAACCCTTATGTTCATACACAAAAGATCAACTTAGCCAAAGGCCGGTAGCTCCTTTATCAACTGAGCGAATACTTATTTGTAAGGGCTCAACTAATTCAAAGCACATACGAAACATACCTCAATGTTGGGATGTTACAAGTGTATTAATTGAAATTTTTACAGCAAGATCATTCATTCCCGAATCACGTACCTTCAGAATTTAACCGGATATAGCTACTCGTTCAAATGCCTTCGGGACATAGCCTGGTTATAGTAACTCGCACAAATGCCTTCGGGGCTTAACCGGGATTTAGTAACTCGCACCAATGCCTTCGGGCTTAGCCCGGAATTAGTAACTCGGACAAATGCCTTCGGATCTTAGTCCAGATATGGTCACTTAGCACAAACCCTTCGGGACTTAGCCTGGACATCATTCGAATAACCATGCACATTTAACAATAAATCATGACACATTCGTATTTCATTTTCATTAGCAAAACTCAAACACAAGACACTTATCACTCTTGCAATTTCGGCTCAATAGCCACACACAAAGAGCATGATTTTGATTTGCTTAAAACATGATCTAATCAAATCATAATTTAAGCTCTATTACTCAAGAACTTACCTCGGATGTTGTCGAACGATTCCGATGGCTATTCGACCACTTTTTCCTTCCCTTTATCGGATTTAGTTCCCCTTTGCTCTTGAGCTTAATTTAACAAATAAATTGATTTAATCATTTGAGCATCGAAAAGAGGAACTCAAGGTACTTGGCCCACATATATTCATTAGACATTAAAGTCACATACGTACGGAATCATGAATCAAACTCAACACATTAGTTAATACTCTCCTTAGCCGAATTTTCTAAGTCAAGATAAAGCCTTCCATATGCTTACCTATGGCCGAACAACACATCAACCTATGTACTCATTCATGTGGCCGATTATGCATGTCTATGTTGAGGCCAATTATATACTCAATACCACACACAAATGGCATACCTTTTACTAACTAATGCATTACATATTATAACTCAATACGCATCCATCATGTACTCCATAACTGAAACACCATCATATGTAAATATATACCTTGAGATATTGTATATGTCATACCAATACGTCATGTGCAAACATATATATATGTGCAAGAGCCGAATCTCAAAGTTGATTATAACTAAACATGAACATAAATCCAAAACACAAATCTTACCTACCATGCAATAAGCATAAATCATACTTATGGATATACTATGGCCGAATACATCACAACACCATACCATTTCAATTTTGGTCATGGTTAAACAAAGAACTTAATGTCTCACTAAAAAATGCTAAAAAGAAAATCCAAGAGTCATCAATCCACCATCACATGTATCATTAACAAGCTTCATATTTAGCATGCAATGGCATTAACACAAAATCCACCTAGGCCGAATATCATCCCCATGACATAGCAAAGATTTGAACCATGGGCTAATTAGAACTCAAGCTAGCAACTAAAAACATGCATGAATCTCATGGCACAACCTCAAACATACCTTAATCTAGATACAAGTATGGCCAAACCTCCTCCTAATCCTCTTCCAAACCAAACATGAAGCAAGAACTCCTTCCTCCTTCCTTAGAATTTTCGGCCAAAAGAAATGAAAAAGGATGAACAAATTTTTTTTTTCTTTTCTTCAACTCACGGCAATGGGGGGGGAACACTCACACACATTCTTTCTTTTTTTTTCCATTTCTTTATTACCCATACTCCTTATTTTATTTTTCCTAACATACCTCACTAACATAACATGTTTGTGACATGTTTCCATTCATAGCATGGCCGGCCACTACTAATTGGGGGGGGAGAATTTGACATGCAAGTCCTCCCTTTTTATTACATGCACTATTAGATCCTTATAGATTAGCCTATCACATTTCAAAAGTGTCACACAAATCCTACTAACTGAATTCACATGCAATCGACTAAATCGAAGCTTGAAATTTTCACACATTCATAATTACATATTCTAGACAATAAATATCACATTCAAACATTTCGGTGACTCGGTTTAGCGGTCCCGAAACCACTTCCCGACTATGGTCAATTTTGGGCTGTCACAATTTACTTAAGTGTTATCCTGAATTCATAGATATAACTCAAATTGTAAACATACTTAAGCATTTTCAATCATAACAAGCATTCATCACATTTCTAGCTCATTCAGATGAGTTTATCGTACATACCTGTACCAACACAAATCACACTGTCATATTCTCTCTTCAGTGATTTACTTGTCGATTAACTCACAAGTTACCCATTGAACATTCGAAATATTATTGGATACGTAGAAGACTTGCACATAGTGTATCAAATGTAGCCATATGCTACCTCATATCACAATCACATATTGCTCGCTCACAAGCTACTCACGAGCCTGCTCACACAAGCTGACAATTAGGACATAACTACTCGGGCTGCTCACACTAGCTGATAGGTACCCGTAACACAAGCCGGGCTACCCAGCCACCGATAAGACGTACAAAACCAACACCCCGATTCATATATCACATATACACACATATTCATGAACTCTTATCCACATAGTTCCTAATGACTTGTCACATTGTATCCTAAACTATTCCTATGGTTCAAACAAGATTTTCTCGACATCTCATGTTCGTCGAATTCATTCACAATCTCGTGCTCATAGGTAACAACATCATTCATACACTTGACATAATAAGTAATCACATAAGCTCATACATTAACAAAATATTAAAAACATGATATATAATTGCATTATTTACACATGAACTTACCTCGGTACAAAATAGGTATAATTTATACGATTTAGCCCAAAACCTTGTCCTTTCTCCGGTCTAGGTTCGGACTCCATTTTTCTTGATCTATAATAGCAAATTCAGCTCATTTAATTATCACATTGTTCAAATTAATCCATAAACTACAATTTGGCAAAATTAGAATTTTCCCCTTAAACTTTCACATAATTATAACTTAGTCCCTAGGCTCGTAAAATGAAATGTGTTCATTTTCATTGATACCCAAGCCTAGTTGAACTTATAAAACACTCATATCAGCCTACATTTTCTTTTAAATTATATTTTTAACCACTTATTTTACAACTTTTACAAAAAGGTCTTTTTTAGGTGTTTTCATGAAAAATCACCTAGTAGAAGATGTTTATAACACACTAAACTCTCATATTCCTCCACTAATCATCAAAGTACATGCATGTCACACATGGTTAAATTTTCATACATAAACCCTACTTCAAAATAAGGGTGGAAATAGGTAAATCAAGCTGTGAGGACTTAAAAAATGTAAAAAAAAATTAAAAACGGGGCTCGAGAGCACTTACAATCAAGCTTGAAAGTTGAACAAAACCCTAGCTATGGTGTCTTGAGAGTTTGGACCAAGCATGAAAAAGATGAGCATATTTTTGTACCATATCAAATTCACATAAGTCATGTACATCATTTGTTGATGATGTACTTATGTGACTAACTTGTTGATGATGCTTGTGTATAGGCATTTGGCATGTGAGTTTGATGTATTTTGTTTAATTGTTTGGTTATGTATAAATGGTAAATTAAATTCTAAATTATACGGGCTTACTAAGCTATAAAGCTTACACTATTTCTTTTCCATGTTTTATAGAGGTTCGATGGCTCACTTGATTCGGAGTTAATTCAGAGTTATGTACCACACTATCCAGTTGCCGATTGGTACCTTTGAACTCATGGATAATTGTAAATATGGCATGTATAGGCTAGATATAAAAATGATAGTTATGGTTACTTGAGATAGTGACTTTGGTACATGTTGTGGTATAAGTTAACGCCATGTAATTTGGCTTAGCTTGGTATAATGTTTTGGTTGTGTATAAGTATTCATCATGTTATATTTTGGCAAATAGTAAATGGAATAGGAATATGCAATGTTGTCTTGATATGTGGTAGGCATATGAATGAAAAATGATTGTAGTTGAATTGGTTTAAAATTTGTATGCAATGTTATGGATTGGCTACTATTGAGTTGCAATTTATACTTGTGCAGGTATGTAAAAATAGGGTGGCAAAATGGCTTTGGAAATAGCCTATTTTTGTCGACACGGGCAAAGACACAGGCGTGTGTCTCGACCGTGTGTGACACACATCATGTTACATGGCCGTATGTCCCCTGGTGTTGAAATTAAGATGAAGTCAGTATACTCCACACAATATCACACACAGACGTGTGACTGGCAGTGTGGTACAAGTCAGTATATCCCCTATTTGGCACACAGCCTAGCACACGGGCGTATGACTTGGCCGTGTTGCATAAGTCAGTATACCCTTTAGGTTTGGCACGGCCTAGCACACTGCCTGGCACACGGGCATGTGTGGCCACTTCGAAGAGCACACGGGCTAGACACACGGTGTATAGTTGGCCGTGTGACCCAAGTCAGTATGTTCCCCCTATTTTCACATGGCCTGTGACACGGGTGTGTCTGGTCACACGACCTGCCCACATGGACGTGTGTTCTCTATTTTGAGAAAAATTTTCAAAGTCTCATATGAGTTTTTAGTTTAGTCCCGAACCACTCCTAAATTATATTTTAGGCCTCGTAGGCCATTATAAGGGACAAATTGATTGAGATTGAATAATGATTGTATGAATTGATTGAATGCATAAGAAAAGTATGGTTATATGTGTTATAAGTATGGTTATATGTGTTATAAGTCTGGTAATGCTCTGTACCCCTATTTCGGTAATGAATATGGGTGAAGGGTGTTACATTTATTGGTATCAGAGCTACGGTTTAGTCGATTCTAGGACTAACATAATGTATGTGAGTCTAGCTATACATGCCATATCTGTGAACTAAGATAGTGTGATGACTCTTGACATTTTAAAATGTGTTTTTATTATTATTTAGGAAATGGATCTTGATCGGCCTGTAGTTGATGAGGTTGAGAGTAATGCACCTACTCCCACTCAAGGGACAGTGTCTTCTGATTCTAGACGTGTAACAGGAAGTTGGAGAGGAGAGGCTAAAGAAGCCATCTTCTAGATGATGAATGAATGATTCACACAATACATTCGTTCGAATCCAGCTGCTCAACAACCTCCACACCCACCTATTCCCCAACCGATCCCTGTAGTTCCTCAAGGTATAGATCCTTTGCGATTGAATAAACCACTTGTTGATAAGATACTGAAACACAAGGCTGAGGAATTTAGAGCCATTGTTAACAATGACCCTGAGAGAGCCAAGTTTTGGCTTGAGAACATGATTCATGTATTTGATGAACTGTCTTGCACACCTGAAGAATGTTTAAAATATGTTGTATCATTATTGAGGGACACTGCGTATCAATGGTAGAATACCTTGATATCCGTAGTTCCGCGAGAAAGAGTTACTTGGGAATTCTTTCAAGTTGAATTTAGAAAGAAATACATCAGCCAACGATTCATTGATTAGAAATGAAAGGAATTTCTTGAACTGAAATAGGGTTGTATGTCGGTAACAGGATAAGAAAGAGAGTTTGTATGACTCAGCAAATATGCTCGTGAATGTGTTTCTTCAGAGACTATAATGTGTAAAAGGTTCGAAGATGGATTAAGTGAAGAAATCAAACTATTAGTTGGGATTCTTGAGCTGAAAGAGTTTGTCGTTCTAGTAGGCAGAGCTTGCAAAGCAGAAGAGCTTAGCAAAGAGAAAATGATAGTTAATTTTGAGGCTAAAGACTTTAGAAAGAGATTTGTTGGCAAATCACATCAATCAGCATCAAAGAAATCTAGAGAATATCATCCTCGCTATATTGCTTTTACAGGAATTTCGATCAGAGATAGAGATGCGAGACATTTCAGCTCTAAACCTTAGACAACATCTATTGCTAGTGTGGGTAATGTTAGAAAGGTTGGACCTGAATGTAAGCACTGCAATAAACAACATTATGGTGAATGTAGAATAATGTGCAAAACTTTTTTTAAATGTGGATCTCTTGGTCATTATCTCTGGGACTGTCTAGAAAAGTCTATAGCTGAAAGAGATCAACCGGCAAAAGTAAGTAATACAAATACTAGAGGGAGACCACCCTAAAACATTGGAAATATGAGTGGTAACCGAGGTGTTACAAGAGATTCTGCTATGAGATCTAAGGCACGAGCACCTGCCCGAGCTTATGCTATCTGTGCACGGGAGGAGGGAACATTGCCAGACGTTATTACCTGTATTTTTTCTCTTTTCGATACTGATATAGTTGCGTTGATAGATCCTGCATCAACTCATTCATATATCTATATGAATTTAGTATTTAAAAAGAGTTTATATGTCAGGTCTATAGAGTTTGTAATTAAAGTATCGAACCCCTTAGGCAAGTCTATTTTAGTTGATAAAATTTGTAAGAATTGCCCTTTGATGACTCAGGGTTCCTATTTTCTGGCTGACTTGATGCGTCTACCGTTTGATGAGTTTGATGTGATTCTGGGTATAGACTGGCTGACTATGCATGATGTAGTTGTGAATTGTAGGCGAAAGATTATCGAATTGAAATTTCAAAAAGGTGAAATTTTTTGGATTGAGTTTGATGATTCGAGTGAATTACCTACTGTGATATCATTTATGTTAGCTGAAAAATATATGAAAAAGGGCTATGATGAATATCCTGCATACGTACTAGATACAAAGGTGTCTGAATCAAATATTGAATCTATACCTATTGTTTGTGAGTTTTCAGATGTATTTCCGGAAGAATTACCGAGTTTGCCATTGATCAGAGAGGTTGAATTTGGTATTGAATTAATACCGGGAACAACATCGATATCGACAGCTCCATACAGAATGGTTCCAACAAATTAAAAGAGTTGAAAACTCAGTTGCAAGAATTGACAGACAGATGTTTTGCACGACCGAGTTATTCGCCCTGGGGTGCACCAGTATTGTTTGTAAAGAAGAAATATGGCATGATGAGACTGTGTATCAATTATAGACAGCTGAATAAAGTGACTATAAAGAACAAATACCCTTTACCGTGGATTGATGATTTATTTGATAAGTTGAAAGGGGCTACATTATTTTCAAAGATTGATTTGAGATCGAGTTATTATCAGTTGCGAGTTAAAGATTTGGATGTGCAAAAAATCGCGTTCAGAACGAGGTATGGACATTATGAATTCCTTCTTATGCTTTTCAGATTAACTAATGCTCCTGCAGTTTTCATGGACTAGATGAACCGGATATTCAGACTGTATTTTGACAAATTTGTTGTTGTATTCATTGATGACATTCTGATCTAGTCGCGAGATGAATCTGAACATACCGAGCACTGGAGAGTTGTGTTACAAACTCTACGTGATAAGCAATTATTTGCAAAGTTCAGCAAATGTGAGTTTTGGCTTTGAAAGGTTAGATTTTTGGGGCATATTTTTTTCAGTTGAAGGTGTTAGAGTTGACCCGAGTAAGATTTCTGCTATTGTTGATTGAAAATCTCCGAGAAATGTGTCTAAAGTCCGTAGTTTTATAGATTTAGCAGGCCATTACCGAAGATTCGTGAAAGGATTTTCGACTATTACGACACCAATGACACGACTGCTTCAAAAAGATGTGAAATTCGAATGGTCAGAAAAATGTCAACAGAGTTTCGAACAGTTAAAAGTACTGTTAACTGAAGCACCAGTTCTAATTCAACCTGAATTAGGGAAAGAGTTTGTGATTTATAGTGACGCATCATTAAATGGTTTCGGATGTGTTCTAACGCAAGAAGGAAAAGTTATAGCTTATGCTTCTCGACAATTGAAACCGCATAAAAAGACCTATGCAACTCACGACTTAGAGTTGGCTGCAATTGTATACATATTAAAAATTTGGAGTCACTACTTATACGTTGAAAAATACCACATTTATACAATCACAAAAGCTTAAAATATTTGATGTCACAGAAAGATTTGAATTTGCGACAACAAAGATGGCTCGAGTTATTGAAAGATTATGAATTTGTGATTGATTATCACCCGAGAAAAGCTAATGTTGTTGCTGATGCCCTGAGCCAAAAATCTTTGTTTGCTTTATGAGCAATGAATACCCAATTGACGATTTGTGATGATGGGTCTATTTTAGCTGAATTAAAAACTAAACCAATATTTCTTCAACAAATCTGTGAAGCTCAGAAAAATGATCGTGAATTGCAAGTTAAACGAATTCAATGTGAGACTATCCCTAATTCAGAGTTTCATATCGAAGCTGATGATAGTTTAAGGTTCCAAAATAAACTTTGCATACCGAGAAATTTAGAACTTATTCAAAAAATTTTGCACGAAGCTCACAATAGTTGCTTATATGTCCATCCGGGAAGTACCAAAATGTATAATGATATGAAACAGTTTTACTAGTGGCAAGGCATGAAATGAAATATCTCAGAGTTTGTTTCTAAATGTTTGATTGTTAGCAAGTCAAAGCCGAACATCAAGTTCCATTGGGTTTACTGCAACCTGTGATGTTTCCCGAGTGGAAATGGGATAGAGTTACAATGGATTTTGTGTCGAGATAGCCCTTAACACCAAAAAAGAAAGATGTTATCTGGGTAGTCGATAATCGACTAATGAAATATGCTCATTTCATACCGGTATGTATAGATTACTCACTTGATAGATTAGTTGAATTGTACATTTCTGAGATTGTCTGTTTGCACTAGGTGCCACTATCTATTATTTCTGATAGAGATCAGAGATTTACGTCGCAATTCAGGAAAAAACTGCAAGAAGCTCTGGGAAGATCGTTGAATTTTAGTACTGCTTTTCATCCTTAGACCGATGGTCAAACTAAGAGAGTTATTTAGATTCTCGAAGTGTAACATCCCGAATTAGTGCCTATTCAGAACAGTGGTTTCGGGACCACAAATTCGATGTAATATATTTTTTTAATATATTTTTAAGGCCTACAATTTCACAGGATGATTTTGTGAAAATTTTGTTCGAAAATTTTGACGTTTGGGCACTCAATTTGGTCAAAAGGACTAAATTGTAAAAAGTGCAAAAGTTGAGTTCTACATGTTAGAGGTGTCAAATTGTTATGAAATTTTAAATTGAAGGTCCTTAAATGGTAATTATACCATTGGTTAATTTTTGGACAAAGCTAGACATGAAATGGGTGAAATAGAATATTTTTAAGTTAGGGGCATTTTGGTAATCTAATAATTAAATGAATTAAAAAGGGAAAATAAGCCAAAATTGCTCATCTTCTTCCCCATCCAGCCGAATCTACCATGGAATCCATGGCTAGGGTTTGGTTCAAGCTTCCAAGCTCATTTGTAAGTGATCCTGAGCCCCGTTTTTAATGTTCTTTACATTTTTGATGTCCCGGTAACTCGATTTACCTATTTCTACCATTATTTTGAGCTAGGGTTCATGTTTAAAAGTTTACCCATGAGTGATATGCTGGTATTTTAAGGTTTAATGGTAGATTATGTATGTTTATGTTAGAGGAATGACTTTTACTAAGTGATGTTCAATGAAAACGTTCGAAAGGACCGTTTTGTAAAAGTTACAAAATTGATCATAAAAGGGTGATTTAGTGGAAATTAGGGGCTGCTATTGTTATGAAAATGGTTTGGCTAGGCTTAAAATGCAAGGAAATTGAATAAAAATCACTTTACAAGCCTAGTGGCAAAAGTGTAATTTTGACAAAGTTTAGGGGCAAAAACATAATTTTGCCAAAATATGATTTTTTATCACATTAAATAATGTGACTAATAATTAGACTAAATGTGATATTATAGATTAAGGAAAACGAGGATTGGACCTAGATCGGGTGAAAAATGGAAAACCGACAGTTAGGTTCCTTTTTCCTATTTTGGTGCCGTGGTAAGTTCTTATGATTTAATAAGTATGTTGTTCATGTTGTTGTGTGTTTATTGGACATGGGAAAATTGATGGAACAAGAGATTCCATTAAAACGAGTAAGTTTGTATGTAAATATGTAACGCCCCGAATTGGGCCTAGAAGTATTGGGCTTTGAACATGGGAGGGGTTAGGAGACTACTCATAAATATTTTAGTTAAGTAAGAAAGTGACACAAATTTCATGTTTTCTTGATTGGCTAAGTGATTTGGGTGTGTTTGGGAGTGTTTGAGAAGTCTGGGTTCAAGTTTGGGCTTTTGCAAAAATTTTAGTTTTTCCCCTTAAGTAAACCTTGGCTTTAGCTTGTAGGCCTTATAAATATTAGTGGTTAAAATTTATCACAAGGAAGCATGTGGTCTAGTGGTTTTGGAGTCATTATGGTGGAAAGGGATCTTGAGTTTGAATCCCATGATTTGCAAGGTACATTTATTTTATTCCCATGAGGTGAGAGAGGTAGAGTTTGATTGAAATTCTGCTGAGGTGGTTGTGGACTTGGTCAAGGGAAGAAAATCAAGTGATATGATAATGGTTGTTATGGATATGGAAGAGAATTGGGTGGAGAAAATCATGGATTTCAAACTTGGAGAGTTTGAATTGATCAAAGGAGAGTTTTGAGGAGAGTAGGGAGTTGTCTGCCGAAAATGGGATTCTCTATGTGCCATAATCGGTCTTAGGCACTAGGTGTCGAATAGGTTACTTCTCGCCCTTTACAGGTGACTTTTATCTCTTTTTTCTCCTCTCTAGATACTGTTTTGTATGGTAACTGAAATTTGGTAGTGGCCTTTTGTGTGCGTTTTGGATTAACTTACTTTGATTTTATCCTGCGGTAGGGTACTTCTGTTGGACAAAAACTTTCCTTTCTCCATCACTCTCTTTTTCCCTAGTGTTCAAGGTATTAGCCAAACTTTCTTTTCCCCTCTCTCTCCCTTTCTTTTCTCAACCAATCCCTCTTAACTGATTTCACCTTCTCTTCTTTTTTCCAGTCGAATACTTGGGGCCGATTTCTATTTGCGCTTCTCACTCATAGCTGAATCTCCCTGTGTTGATTAAGGTAAATGGGTTCTTCTTTGTTTATAGGCATATCGGGTGCTTGTAGTCACTGCTACTTTGGATGCTCAGTTATCGATTCTCTTCTTTTCTCTCTATCATTTTAGACTCTCTCTAAACCATCTTTGTCTTCCATCTCTGACAGGGGTGTTGATGTAGGCTGAATACTGTGTCGGTAAGTGGTCTCACTTGGTTCATTATATTCGCATATATGGTATGGGTTAACATGATGCAGTCGCAATGCAGAGTTCATCAAGGATCTAGAAGTTCATCCTAACTAGCGGTTTAAGGCAAAAAAACCATCTTTATCTTGTCGCGATAGGTAATAGTTACAGTTGGGATATAAGAGTTGTAAAGAGGGTATTAACTTTATTGAATATAGACTTATTACTTACCGTGTTTACTTGAAGGCTATGGTGCTCGTAGACTCATATCGATCTTCGCAACATTTGTGTAATCGTTCACCATTCAATTACTGTCAAAGCCAAAAGAGGCATGTAATCACGCCCCTGTTAAACTATGATTCGGCAAAAGCTGAAAAGCCAAAATGCCAAAACGCCAGCATTCGAGGCCTCACGAGCGTGTGAACACACGTGGGGCGATCCGAACCCACAAAGCGTGGGCGACAGGCTATGGAGGCCGCCACGAGCACTCTCGTGGACTTGGGCCTCAATTGGCCTATCCTGTGGGCCTGCTTATGTAAATTTAACTATAGGTGAGAAGTAGTTGGGCTTGTCATGTCGTGTACATGGCATAGGTCGTGCTGGGCCACGTTAGGCCAAAATGGGTCGTGTGGGACTAATGGGCTCTGGGCCCCATACAGATTAAATCCACGGTAAGTGATAAATAATGAGCTAGGCTATGTAGTTTGCATAGCCATGACTGAAATTGGGCTAAATGGGCCACATGATCGTGTGGGCCCACTTGGGTTGAGTAATGGGCCTTGGGGCCATTTACACCGATATGATCATTTAGGTTGTCTGTGCCGCTCGAGGCGACTGTAGACCTTCAGAGAGGTCGTTATCTGACCATAATGCCCCTGTAGGGTAAAATGACTGTAATGCCCCTGTAGGGTAAAATAACCGTAATGCCCCTATAAGGTAAAATGACCTTAATGCTCTTGTAGGATAAAATGATCGTAATGCCCCTGTAGGGTAAAATGACGATTATGCCCTTATGTTCCATATGACTGATGTGCTTATGATTTACATATATGATTGTATAGAGTATGACTTTGCATAGACATAATATTTATGACATGACATACAACATGGGGTTGGGATTTTGATATGGAGGAAGTACTGTACTGGTGATTATGTCACATTCACTGTTACTAGTGGCTATGCCACAATTACTGATACTGGTGGCTTTGCCACATTTACTGGTTCTGGCAGCTATGCTGCATTATTATTACTGGCAGCTTTGCTACGATATTGGTGTGCTAGCTGGGTGGGTTGATTTATATCCCCACATGGTGTGTTTGTTGGTAGGGTGGTGTGCTGGCTGGATTTGGGCGCGATGCATAATTGCATTACACTGTACTGATACTATATTAGGCTTAGGCCCACACTATTACTGTATAGGGCTAAGGCCTAGATGTACTAATACTGTATAGGGATAAAGTCAGATTGTTTTGCATATTCTCATTTCTATTGTCTGTTAGGGGATTACACACTGAGTTTTTGTAAACTCACCCTTTTCTTTTTAACTGTACAGGTAATCCCTAGCCTTAGACGATTTGGTGATGCGAGGGACTTGGTGACTGTTGTGTCTTGCACTTGAATTTATTTAATTTAAATTTCACTTTCAGGTTTTTAATTTTGTGATAATGTCATTTGTGGGTTTTAAGTTTTAATTGGGCTTTTGATTTCTTATACTAAACTGCTAGTCTAAGAAAACACGAGTTTTCAAAATAGTCACGGCTTTCAACAACAAAGTTTTCAAAATGGTTACACGGTTTAAGTTGAATTAATATACCTAAGGCAAATATATTGGTAAACTTTTTGACGAGAACTATTGTTAAATATTAATAAAAGGATTTAAATTCAGTAATGGATTTTTACTAAAGAGATCAATTTTCAAAAAACACTTCGATGTGACACGCCAGATTTAGCCATAACGTCTAAGCCATGTTTGGGGTGTTACAAAATAATTCATTATTATGTTATTATGAAATTAATGCTTTGATATGGTATAAAATGTATACTTGTGTATGTATGAGTTGTTAGGCTTGGTTATGTGACTTATAATACCTGACAAGTTACGAGGTGATGAAAACTTCGGTTGGACCTCTAGAAATACTTAGGATATGGGTATCTAAACACCGTTGTGATGTGTGCTAGTGTAAGACCATATCTAGGATATGGCATTGGCATCAGTGTGAGGACCTATGTAAGACTATGTCAGGGACATGGCATTGGCACCTTATAATGTGTGCGATATTTCTCGAACATCCATTGGTGTTCCAAGTGGTTCAATGAGTATTTCAAAGCTTGTGACAGAAATGAGAAAGTAAGTGTATGAGTTGGTTAGAAAGGTACAAGTATGTACCTGAAGCTCAAGTGCTATTACGATCATGAAAATGATGAATGCACCTCTGAGAAGGACACAAATAAGTAAGTTATGTATATCAGAATGAAATAGTGATGATCTTGTGAGTTTGGGTCTATGATTATGATGTACAAATATGCATTTGTACCATGAAGGTGAAATGGTTTGTAAAAGCATTATAAGTATAATTACCATTATATTGCACTGAAACAGTTTGGACAAAAGCAGTAGTCTGACTTTGAAAATCCACTAAAAATCATGAAATTTGAATTAAAGGCTATATAAAATATGGAATTAAAGCTTATTGAGTCTAGCTTCAGATAAAGGAAATGGTATAAGAAAAGGAATATGATATTATGAGAAATTTGAAATTTTGTGAGATCGAGCCAGAATGAGTTCAGAATCCCCTATTCTGACTTAGGAAAATCACTAGAAATTGTAAAAAAATAACTCTAATTTATAATCTTAAAATCCTTAATGAGTCTATTTTCAATAGAAATAGACAGAAACTTCATCTGAGTTCTGTACAATGAGATAATTATGTTTTAGTGATGAAAGGTTGAAACTGTCGGAAAGCATAACAGGGGGGACTTTAAAGAATAAACTGTACTTATTGGCTAGACCAAAAATTCTGAAAATTTTATATAGAAATATATGTGAGTCTAGTTTCAGGGAAAGTTAGTTGATCTAAATTTGTAGTTCCGTAGCTCCAGATATAAATAAATTGGTAACTATGACTCGAGAAAATAGCGTGACCAAAATATGAGCAAAAGTGTAATTATAGTTGTATTAATTTGAGAAGCATGTTGGCATATTGCTTATTATTTTTCATGCGAGCTTACTAAGCGTAAAGCTTACCCCATCTTTTTCATTTCTTTTAGTGTTGTCAAGTTCGCTCGAGGTTGGAGGTCGTCGGAGGCAGCATCACATTATCAAGATATAACCTTCGGAGTGTTAGCATGTATAAGTTAAGCGTACACAAGTGAGAGGAATGTATAGGGATTTGATTTTTATGATAGATGTTGTTATGATTAGCCAAATATATTTGCTTATATTGATTCATTGTATATAGCCATGAGATGTGGCTTACAATGGTTATTGCTTGTAAGCCTATTTATCCATGCTATGTGTTAATACCTCGTGATGTGATTATGCGAATTACTATGAATGGGTAGTGTATGGAACATGTACATGATGAATGCCTTAGGACCATTTGGGGTGGTCATGGCTATGGAATAAATGCTTAAATTGGCATCAAGTTGTTAATTATTGAATGTGGACATTTGAAGAATAAGTAGAGATTAATTATTGGGTAATATGTTATGGTTGGTTGTTAAAAACGTGCTTTAGTGAGGTATGTTAAATCATTAATTGATGCTATAATATGTCTTTAAAGTGTTTACATTTTTGAAAGACTAAGGCAACAAAAGGCTTGGAAAATAGCCTAAGTGTTGGCCACACGGGCAGAGACACGGCCGTGTGTCTCAACCGTATGAGGGACACAGTCAGGCAATGCGGGCATGTGGTACGGCTGTGTGACCTTACTTTGATGGCGACATCATAGTTAGAAGTTACAATGCCTGATGTCACAAGCATGTCCCCTGGCTCACACGAGCGTGTGACTCCGTGTTTGGGAAATTTTCCCAAACCTCTTTAAAGTTTCTGATTTAGTCCCAACCCTTTTCCGATGTATGTTTTAGGCTTCGTAAGCCCGTTCAAGGGACATCATTCATGTGTTTGACAATTTTAATTTGTACGAAATTTTATGTCTTGGTTTAATGAAATGGTGTACATTTAAGTCCAGTAACGCCTTGAACCTTGTCCCAACATCGGATACGGGTAAGGGGTGTTACACGAAGACATGTTGAGATGTTGTATTTTAGAGTTTGAGGGTAGTTGAGAAAAATACGTACCGTTGATTGAGTTTGCGTATAACAACAGTTTTCAAACGAGTATAAAGATGGCACCGTACGAAGCTTTATATGGTCAAAAATATCGAACGCCGCTATACTGGATTGAAATAAGTGAGAAAAAGATTCACGGGATTGAATTGATCAGAGAAACTTAAGAAAAAGTGAGAACGATTCGCGATAGTTAAAAGCAACTTCAGATCAATAGAAATCATAAACGGATTTGAAACGTAAAGAAATTGGGTTTCACGTCGGGGACCGAGTGTTTCTAAAGGTGTCATCGTGGAAAAAGGTTCTTCAATTCAACCATAAAGGAAATCTGAGTCCGTGATTTATCGGACCGTATAAAATTGTCGAAAGAATAGGGCCTGTAGAGTACCGACTAGCATTACCATCAAAACTTGAAAACATACATAATGTCTTTCACATTTTTAAGCTACGTTGATATAGATCCGATCTATCATATGTGATTTCTCTGGTAGATGTTGAGATACAGACTGATTTGACGTATAGCGAAGAACCGATTAGGATTTTAGCTCGTGAAATCAAAGAATTGAGAAATAAACACATAGCTCTAGTGAAGGTTCTTTCGCATAAACACGGGATTGAGAAAGCTACATGGGAACTTGAGGAAGCTATATGAAAATAGTACCCTAACCTATTCATTGGTAAGTTTTTCGGGGACGAAAATCCCTTAGGAGGGAGAGTTGTAACAGCCCATTTTTAGTCAAATCGAAATAATGATTTCTAGACCACAAATTTAAATTCAAAATATTTATTTTATTATTTTAATAAGGTCTACAAAATGATATATTAATTACGTGAAAGTTTCGTAAAGAAATTTTACTATTTGAATGGTTAATTCGGTAAAAAGGACTAAATCGCGTAAATCGTAAAACTTGTGTTCTATTAGCTAAAAGTGGCAAATAGCTATGGAACATTAAAGTAAAGGTCCTTAAGTAGTAAATAGGCCATTTATGGGTTAGTGGATGATGATAGCATGGAAATTGGTGTAATTATTAAATATTTTATAGGTTAAATAAGTAAATTAATTATTAATGGTTAATTAAATTAAAACAAAGCCAATTTCTATCATCTTTTAGCATCTTCAACCGGTTCTTCTTATGAAAACAGGGTTAGAGGTTTGGCAACTACAATCTTGGCATTTAGGTATGTATTTTTCCCCTTTTTAATGATTTTTACGTTTTTGAGATCGTTGCTACGTATTCTAGTTAGTCTGTACCTTCGATTTCGAAGCTGTTAAAGATCTAACATGTTACCATTGTTAAATGCTTGAGTAATTTGATTAATTATGATAGATTTGGAAGGTTTAATTTTGGATTAATAGTTTTTGTAAAGTGATTTTTGACAAAAATGTCAAAAAGGGATTAAATTGAGAAAATGTGAAAGGTGGTTGTTAAAAGTGTGAATAAATTGAAAATATGGGCTAATATGAGAACGGGTAATATTCAGCTAGCATGAAATTATTCTAAATTACATGAATTTGCAATTTTATGTGACAAGGACTTAATTTTAAAAATGTGAAAGTTTAGGGGCAAATGTGTAAAATAGCCTTAATGTGTGTTTTAGACTAAATTGAATAAATAGTTGATTAAATAAGCTAATTTTTGTAATATATAGATCAAGATAAGTCGAGATTGGGATTAGATCGGGAAAACGAAAAGTGGACGAATAGTCGATAATTTCCATCCGAGGTAAGTTCGTATAATTAGAATCAAAGTTTTAAATACTTGTAACTATTTGAAATGAATGTATGTAATTGAGTAAATGATATATTCAAAATTTTAATGCCTTATTGATATAGTTTGATGGTTACCGAGCCCCGTTTGAATCGCAGGAATTTGTAGGATACGAATGACATGTCACTAGGGTTATCGTTTAGGTTGAGATCCAGCATGTGTTGCAGACTCACTGCAGCTCGTATGAGCTTATCGATATATTAGCTTGTAAGACCTTACTGTTTTCAGCTCGTCAGAGCTTACCGTTTCAGCTCGTCAGAGCTTACCGTTTCAGCTCAATAGAGCTTACTGTCCATCAACTCAGGAAGAGCCTACTGATCATAGCTTGAAAGAGCGAAAATTATAATGAATTGACGGATTACTGATTTATATATGTAAGGTGTATCACCTGAGTATCCCTCAATATTCTAATTGGTTTAACGGGCATAAATTCTGTTATTGGTTATGTGAAAAAGCTATGTGTTACACAGATGAATTACTGTTATATGGATGAAGTACTGTTTAAATGGATGAGTTACTGTTATTGAATGAATTACTGTTTATATGATTGAGAGTGAAATGTTAAAAATGATGTACATAATATATGTGAATTTGATACGATACAATGTATTGAGTATTAAATTGAGATAATGGATGATTACATGCACTTATGTGACTAACTTGTTGATGATGCTTGTGTATAGGCATTTGGCATGTGAGTTTGATATACTTTGTTTAATTGTTTGGTTATGTATAAATGGTAAGTTAAATTCTAAATTATACGGGCTTACTAAGCTATAAAGCTTACTCTATTTCTTTTCCATGTTTTGTAGAGGTTCGATAGCTCGCTCGATTCGGATAATTCAGAGTTATGCACCACACTATCCAGTTGCCGATCGGTACCTTTGAACTCTTGGATAATTGTAAATATGGCATGTATAGGCTAGATATAAAGATGATAGTTATGGTTACTTGAGATAGTGACTTTGGTACATGTTGTGGTATAAGTTAAAGCCATGTGATTTGGCTTAGCTTGGTGTAATGTTTTGATTGTGTATAAGTTTTCAATATGTTATATTTTGGCAAGTAGTAAATGGAATAGGAATATGCAATGTTGTCTTGATATCTGGTAGGCATATGAATGGAAAATGATTGTAGTTGAATTAGTTTAAAATGTGTATGAAATGTTATGGATTGGCTACCTATTGAGTTGCAATTTATGCTTGTGCAGGTATGTAAAAATAGGGTGGCAAAATGGATTTAAAAATAGCCTATTTTTTGTCCACACGGGCGGGCGTGTGTCTTGGCCATGTGTGACACACGGTCGTGTGTCCCCCTGGTGTTGAAATTAAAATGAAGTCAGTATACTCCACACGGTCTCTCACACTGGCGTGTAACTGGCCATGTGGTACAAGTTAGTATATCCCCTATTCGGCACATGAACTAGCACACGAGCGTGTGACTTGGACATGTTGTATAAGTCAGCATACCCTACAGGTTTTGCAAGGCCCTGCACATGGCCTAGCACACGGGCGTGTGTGGCCACTTCAAAGGGCACATAGGCTAGGCACATGGGCATGTGGTTGGCCGTGTGACCCAAGTCAGTATGTACCCCCTATTTTCACAGGGCCTATGACACGGGCGTGTCTGGTGGCCGTGTGAGACACACGGCCTACCCACACAGGCTTGTGTTATTTGTTTTAAGAAAAATTTTCAAAGTCTCATGAAAGTTTTATGGGTTATCATTTTAGTCTCGTACCGCTCCTAAAGTATGTTTTAAGCCTCGTAGGCTATTATAAGGGACAAATTGATTGAGATCGAATGATGATTGTATGAATTGATTGAATGCATGAGAAAAGTACAATTATATGTGTTATAAGTCCGGTAATGCTTCGTGCCCCTATTCCAGCGATGAATATGGATGAGGTTGTTACATTTCCAACCAAGGATGTTCTAAAATATGATCATTTTAGAAAATTTATATTTAATTTTTATCCAAGTTAAATTGGGTTAAAAATTAATATAAAGGCTAAAGAAGAAAGTGGCCCAGTGTGCTAAGCATTGAAGACCGATTCAATAAGAAATTTTACAGCCCAAAATTGACTAAATAAGCTGACCTAATCAGCTTATTTAGCTTATTAAATTACTTTCAAAATAATCCTCAAGTTTCCTTAAAATCCTACTCAAACCTTTCCACATTCTATGCCTTCGAAGATTTTCCCTAAGCTAAATTTAGCAAAGTTTGAAACATTCAAACTTTGCTCCATGTGTGGCTGGCCAAGAGGAGTGTGTGCCTACTAATTATTTGCTAGTTTTAGCAGCCACTCCCACCTATAAATACCTTCTTCACCTATTCATTCAACACACCTTCATTCCCACACATCTCTCTCTCTTTCGCTAACTTTTTCTTCTTCTTTTTTCCCTTTTTCTTGTCCATTTACCTTGTCGATTTCCCTATTGAAAAAGAGCCTTCTTCCACCTTGGAATAGCTTCATTCAATTGTTCGTAAATGTATCGAATCAATACAATGAGTAGAGAAGAAGAGGAGCGCACTAGTCTTACTTTAGAGAAATCCTGGATTTGCTTTCTAGTTCCCTTCTCTTTAATTTTCTTATTTATGTTGTGATCATGAATATGAATGATTGTTTTTGTTCTTGTTCTTGTTCTAATTAAAATGGCTTAAATTAATTCGTGTTAGATTGATTTCATTTTTTCCACTTGAATTATTAAAATCATGTTTGTGTTGTTATAGGCCTTGGTAAGTAGTTCAATTAAATAAAACCATGTTTATGTTATCCTTGTATTATAAAATGTAAGGTAACGAATGAATTAATTATTAAATGTGTAACACCCTAACCCGTACCCGTCGCTAGAATAGGGTTATGAAGCATTACCAAACTTAATTCACAAACGAACATACATTTCATACTATTATCAATTTCAAATACAAGTTATTTATAATCAATCACATTGTCCCTAATTGATAAACCGTAATTCATACATATTTCTATTCCATACTTAGCTTATTTTATGGATGATTTTTCCTTAAAATTTGTGAACTCGATGCTCCTAATGCCTTAATTTCATGTTTTATACTTAGGTGAGCATAGGAGAGTGGAAAAAACGAGAAACAGGCCAAAAACGGAGAAAATGGGCCAACGTACGAAATAAACACGGCCTGGACCTCCTCACACGGGCAGACCACACGGCCGTGTCAATTTGGCAGAATCGAAGCACGACTCACACGGGTGGACCACACACCCATTCCAATTTAACAAGCTTGACCATAGCCTTAAGCAATTGCACATGGGTGTGTCCCTGCCAACCCAAGTTTAGTCCAATTCGGAAAAGGCCAATTTTGAGGGTTCGTAGGCATTCCAAAGCCTATAAATACACCCTAGAGGAGGAGAAAAAAACACACAGGGGGAAGGAGGCAGGGAACTACTCAAGGAAAGCCGATTGATCCATCTCAGAAGCCGGATTCATTATCAAGACTGAAGATCTCCCCTCATTACTCTTCTGAGATGTTTACCTTTTTAGTTATGAACTAAAACCCCTAAATACCTAAGGGGAATGAAACCTAGGACAGATCTTGTTATTATTATCTGAATTGTATGATAAATATTTAACTTGTTCTTAATTATATGTTCTTAATTCTTGTTTTGATATTCCAGGATATTGATTTGAGTTAAGCTCTTATTCAGAGGAGGAATAGACCCTGTCTAAGAGTACATTTGTCATAATTAAGTGGAGTTGGTTGCGCGCCTAGAGATAAAGATTTTTCCGGGTTAGGATGAAACCTAATAAGGGGATCCATAGATCGAGTTAATGCAACCCTAGGGAGTTAATTAGAAAGAGATTTCAATTATTCAACCTAGGGTTAGACGTTGTTAGTCTCGAGAGAGATAATAATATAACTTAGAGATTTCTACGGATCAAGTCAAATGAATAAATCATCCAATTCAGAGTCAAATAACAAGTGAAGTCTAGGTGGATTTTTTCCTTAGGTATTGTCTTGATTCAATCATTTTTCCATAAATTAATTCCCCAATTCTATTTTCTATGATTTCTTAGTTTAGTTAATTAGTTAGATAAAACAAACCCTATTATTCTTAGGCTAGATAATAAAAGGGCAGTCATTACTAGTACCTTTAGTTCCTTTGGGTTCGAGAATCCGGTCTTGCTAAAACTATACTACTATTCGATAGGTACACTTGCCTTCATCGTGATAATAGTTAGTTTCAAGAATGATTCATTATAAATATTTAAAACCTGTCACGAATATCATGCATCAAGTTTTTGGCGCCGTTGCCGGGGAACTAAGATATTAGGAACACTTGATTTTTATTACTTTAGCCATTTTACTTTTATTGCAATTTAAATTTTTATTTTCTTTTCTAATTCTTCATTTATTTTCTTCTGGTAGGTTTTTTATAGTTTATGACTAGAAGAAACCCGTCAAGACCATTACTTTTTGACAGTGAGATCGATCGCATAGTTCGTAGAAACCAAAGAGAAATAAGGCGAAGCTTAAGATACACAGAGAACGAGCAAGAGGACGATATTCAAACCCCAACCGAGGAGATGGCTGAAAACCAAGAAAATCCGCTACCTCCTACAATTGCTGTTAATCAAAATCCTACTCTAGGCACTATGTATGATTATGCTCAACCTAATTTAATAGGAACTGAGTCAAGTATAGTCAGAGCTGTTATTGCTGCAAATAATTTTGAACTAAAACCTAACAAAATTCAAATGATACAACAGTTTGTTTAGTATGATGGTTTGCAGGACGAGGATCCCAACGCTCACTTGGAAAATTTCCTAGAATTTTGTGATACCTTCAAAATTAATGGCGTTTCTGATGATGCCATTCACCTTCGGTTGTTTCCCTTTTCGTTAAAGAATAAGGCTAAACAATGGTTAAACTCGTTACCACGAGGGTCAATCACTACTTGGGAACAAATGACCGAAAAATTTTTATTAAAATATTTTCTACCGACTAAAATAGCCAAATTACGTAATGATATCTCTTCTTTTGTTAGATGGATTTAGAAACACTCTACGATGCATGGGAGAGATACAATGACCTTTTTAGAAGATGCCCTCACCATGGGTTACCGCTTTGGCTACAGGTTCAAACGTTTCATAATGACCTAAATCCTTCGACTCGGCAGATGATTGATGCAGCCGCTGGAGGAACTATCAATAATAAAACACCTAAGGCGGCTTACAAATTTATTGAGATGTCACTGAATAACTATCAGTGGCAAGTTATGAGAACAAAGTTGACGAAAGTAGCCGGTGTTTTCAACCTCGGCGCGGTTACTATACTATGTAACCAAGTAGAACTCTTAAATAATAAGATTGAAGGTTTGTGTAGTTCTACTTAGGTACATCCAGTGATGAGATACGATTCAAATGGAGAAGGAGCATGCACAGAGTATCAACCCTTCAACCTTAGCACTGAGGAGGAACAAGTCCAATATATGGGTAACAATAACTCTAGATCCCAAAATAACTCATATAGTAACACTTATAATGCAGGTTGGAGAAACCATCCCAATTTCTCGTGGGGTGCTCAAGGAAATCAAAGGCCACAGCTTCCTCCAGGCTTTCAACAACCACCTTACCGGCAAGAAAAGAAGCTGAACCTTGAGGAGATGCTAACCAAATTCATCTCGGTGTCAGAAACCCGTTTTCAGAATACTGAGATAGTACTCTAAAATCAACAAGCATCGATCCAAGGGCTCAAAACTCAGATTGGGCAGCTTGCCAAATTGAATTCTAAACAACCACAAGGTAGCTCGCCAAGCAATATAGAATCTAACCCAAGGGAGCAACTCAACGCGATTACTAGTCAAGATAAGGAAGGGTTAGTCACACTTGAACCAGAACCAAGGCAAGAAACTGAGATAAGCAAAGCTAAAGGTGAGGTAGACCACAATGAAAAGAAACCAGTAAGTACAGAATACAAACCTCATGTGCCATACCCTAATGCAACAAGGAAAGACTGTTCAAATGAACAATTCGGTAAATTCCTTAAAATCTTAAAAAATTACATATTAACTTACCATTTATTAAAGCTCTATCACAGATGCCAAACACAATGAAATTTTTAAAGGAGCTTTTAGCAAATAAGCAGAAGTTGGATAAGGCTTCACATGTGAAGCTAAACGCAGTTTGCTTACCTATTCTACAGAACAAACTACCCAACAAATTGAAAGATCCAGGGAGTTTTACAATCCTTGCTTAATTGGTAGTTTAGATGTTAATAATGCATTAGCTGATTTAGGGGCTAGTATTAACGTCATGCCTTACAAAATGTTTAAACAACTAGGTCTTGGGAAACCCAAACAGACTAGGATGAGCATTCAATTAGTAGATAAAACTATAAGATTTCCTAAGGGTATTATTGAAGATGTGCTAGTTAAAATCGATAAATTTATATTTTCCGTTGACTTCGTTGTTCTAGACATAGAGGAGGATAGCAACACCCCTTTCATTTTAGAAAGGCCCTTTTTAGCAACTACTAGAACGATTATTGATGTTGGAACAGGTGAGCCCACACTTCGTGTGGGAGAGGAAACAATCACCCTTCAATCTCGCAATTTCGGCAACACATCAAAAATTAAAGGTGATTGTCTAAACCATTCTACTACAACTGACAATATGGTGCAACCTACTTTGCAGGAAATGAGTTTGAAGGAAGTACATGAGCCATTTTCAAGCAATAGTAGAGGACCTATTCGTGAAGAACGAAGGCTACAAATTGAGGAGCTAGATGAATGGCAGACACATAAATTAAGAACACATGATAAACCAAAAATACGCCAGAACAAGCTCAATACCTTTCCAAATCAACTTAAGGTTGGAGATAAAGTTTTATTAGATGCCGCAGATCCTCACATTATCACTGCCAAACCGAATGAAGAAATCCCTCTTACGGTACTTATCTTTTTCCCATTCAGTATAGTCGAGGTAAATCATCCCAAGTTCTGCACTTTTAAGGTAAACAATACCCACCTAAAACCTTATTTTGATGAGATTCCTCAAACCACCATGACCATTCAATGGAAAGGTAAGTCGAGCTTAGACTATAAATAAGCACTTCTCGAGGGGCAACACGAGTACGAACAATATTAATTTCTTTAAATTTTAGTTTTAACATCTAACATACTAACTGACTCATGGAACGCAGGCTTTCGAAACCACACACGGCCAAGGACATGGGCGTGCTTAAGACTATGTGGAAATAGGGCAAAGATTTTCCCCAGCACGAGCTACGGTAAATCGCCACGGCCCTTCGACATGGCCGTGGGCAAACCTGCAAAACAACACAGGCGTGCGACACACCCGTGCCTTGAAACCATGGCCGAACTTGTCAATTTAACATAGGCGTGCAACACGCCTGTGCCAAGCAACCGTGGGCAAAACTGAAAAACAACAGGGGCGTGGCCCTTAATACATAGGCGTGGGAGAAGTGAACGAAGACAAACACGATTGTGCGCACTAACACGCCCAAGGTACATGGGCGTGGGGAAATTTTTAGACGTGCCCAAATTCAAAATTTGAGAATCACACGGGTAAAAATTAGGGAACACGGGCGTGTTCCCTGGCCATGTGTCCCAAAATCTATAAATACCCTTCACCATTCATCATCTCCCTTACCTAAAATCCCCAACCCTAGCCACTGCAAGTCCACACGGCCTCCCTAACATGCCCGTACGCCGCTTCCAACCCCATTTTTGACGCTCATTCTCCTCTTTCTAGCGTTTGTTTACTCTTTTCTCTTTTATTTTACTGATTTCTAATGCTATTTATCATAGTAATCTGCACTTTTCATGTTATTTTCATCTTTCTATCACTCAAACTTCGTATCTAGAGTAGTTATCATCCTTTTCATGTTGAAGTTCTTACTCATTTCATCATTTCTATGCTCCATTTGACTATTTTACGTGCACATTCATAGTTAAGTAGATAAATGTATTTTTTTAAGTTTTGTTTTGGTAATTTTTTTTATTTTCTTAGTCAGTATATTAGGCTACATTCGTTCATGGTTATTGTTTCTATGGGTTTCATGCTATTAACCCCACACAAATTCATTCTTTAGATATCTCCATTACTTATTCTCATAGGGTTATTTGGCACATTTACTTTGGCTATTATAGTATAGGTTAATATGTAAGCTCCATGGAAAGTATTCACATTCCACTTCAATTTCCATTACAGGTACACCATGTCATGTTCACGAGGAAAGAAAGTCGTCGTCCCTACTTCAAAGAAAAGGAAGGGAGAGTCATTTTCCTCGGGTCCTATCGCAGAAATTCTTCACCCTTTCCTACAATTCCCCATTGGGCCCCAAGAAGAACTTTTCCAGATTCTACAGGCCCGACCCTCGGAAGTGGGCCGCTGTATAGACTGGGTCGCGCTAGAACAAGTCCAACTCGCAGATGCAATTCGGGCCCTCCTCACCACCCACCCTTGGAGGCTTTTCTTTAAGATTGTCAAGCCGACATATCTCGAACTCACAATGGAACTTTGTTCAACATTCCATCTTCAGACCGTGATGGCTCACTTTGATGACCCGGGGACAATCCAGTATCACCTCGACGGTTTAGTCCGCCAATTGAACGTCCCAAAGTTCGAAACCGCACTGGGCCTTTACATTGAGGAGTTCATGGAGGAGAATGAACCCTATGCTCTCAATCGCCACATCCATCACTCTCCTTCATGGTGTTGGAACGCCCTCGCCCCCGGCGTTGCCTCCTACAATCCTAGTCGCTCCAAGGCATCGACTCTCCCTCCATCTTTGAGGTACTTACATGCTATTTTGGCTCACACGTTAACCGGAAGGAGAGAGAGCACTAGCATCGTCAACACTCACGATGCCTACTTTCTATGGTGTTTGTCGCACGGGCACATCATAGACCTTGCTTATTTCATTGCCCTCGCCATTCAACATTAGACGGAGCGGCATAGGAAGGAAGTCATCTCCATTGGGCCTTACGTGACGCAGTTGGCTTGGCATTTCGGGCTCCTAAACACAGAAGCCCAATCATCCTCCCTCACTCTCATGGGCCAGATGTCCCCACAGGGCATCTCGAGCATCCTAAGTATGAGGATGATCGAGAAACGACGTGACACCTTCCCTCCTCAGTACCGTCTCGCCTAATCCACCGAGGAGGAGGCCCCCGAGGACATTATTGATGATGTCCCTCCACGTCATGAGGACCCACCGTCTCAGCCACCACCACCCTCTCGTGCAGTTCATACAGTGACTTCATACGGTGACATCTCTGAGCACCTAACTCGATTCAAGCAGCAATGTTTTCCGCACTTCGATCACATTGATCTAACTACACCAGATTTGTCAGCAGTTCCACATCTCATCGGCACCCTTACCTCGCGAACCATCTAGCGATGAAGATGTTTAAAAACTTTTGTTTATTATTTTATGTTTTTACTTTTATTCTACTTAGGGACTACTTTTTATTTTTCTTTAAGTTTATTTTTATTAGGTTTTATAATTTTTATTTAACAATTTTGAATTTCAGCTATTTCCTATCGAGTAATTATTCTTCCTTATATATTTTCTAAAAGAGTTCCTGATTCTATCACAGTTATAAAGAGCTCCAAAGCTCACTATTACTCAGGGACTCGAAACTCCACTGGGGAAGGTTTTCCACGACTACCATGTCCTGCTCGACCACAACCATAACCAACTTTAAATATAATATTCTTTTGGCGCAGGACTTATAGACTAATGAACCTCTACCACCACCAGAGTATCCTCCTCCACCCTCACGCCGATTATTCTCCAAAACTCCAGTTCAAGGAAATTCATTCATCACTCAAGAAGTTTCACTTCTCTCCCTTTCTTTTATTTATATTCTTTTCTACATATCTATCTTTGTACATTGAGGGGAATGTACATCTTAAGTGTAGGGGGTATTCATTTCACTATTAGAAAAATCATTGAATGATTGCCTTGTTCTCTTGAAAAGCTCTCATATCATGTTTAGGATAAAATTTGATTGATTTATGACTTTTATTGATATATCTTGAATTAAAACATAGGCATCTATGCATTGAGGGTTTAAACTTTAAGACATTAGGGAATCAAGCAAGATAAGTTGATTTTTGAAGAATTAAAAACTTTTAGGTTGTTTCCCCAAGTTTAGGTATTATCTTGAGTTGGAATTCACAAGTTTAAACATCAAAAAGCCATAATTTTTGTGAGATCTTGAGCCTTTAGAGCATCTATTATTTCTTTCATGCTCACTTTCATTATGAGTGCGTCAGTATTGAATTGCTATTCTAGAACTTGCTTGATTATGCATGTCAAGACCACACCATTTGATTCGATATGTTAAAATGATAAAGGTACTTAGGTTTAACCTACTCACTCCATAAAAGCCTACCTTCACAGTTAACCCTTAGTGAACCCCCTTGAGCCTAACAACTTATTCATTGATTTACCCTCGATATTAACCCATAACTCATTATTGTTGAAATACCCTAAATTAATTTGATCCCTATTTTTGTTGAGATTTGAGTTGTAATAATTTTTTAGCTATGTTTTATTTTATTTTTTTGTAATTTGACTTGTTCTTAAAAAAAATGTATACATATTAGTAGTAGTGATCTTTTGAGCTAAAGAAGTTAAATGCCATATTCTGAGAAAAAGCTCTGTTGTACGTAATTGATGACTAGTCATTTTTCTAGTTAGGTAATTTTTCAATTCAATCTTGATTCTAACCTTTTCTTTAAGCTTGTGACCACACCCTTAACCAAAGCCACGTTACAACCCTCTAAAAACCTTTTGATTGATGTTTCATCTCAATTTATAGTGGTGGAGATTTGATTTTCATGCAAGCCTATGGTAATGACTCTTCATTATTGACTATTGAGTGCTTCATTTTATTGTTCTTAAACACCTCGAGTGATTTGAGTGAATCTTTATTGAGGATATGAAACTCTGTGATATTTTGAATCAAAGGTAATTACTTAAATGATGGGAGACACGTATGTTTTCATGATAAAATGCTCAATTTGGAATGTTTGAAACTTTGATGTTCTTTCAGTTGAATTTTCAATGTATGATTACCTATGGATTATTTTAAGATATTATCGATAGAAATTATAAGTTAAGAAGAATTTATTTTGATTATGAGTTGAGGATTTTGCTTGAGGACAAGCAAATGCTTAAGAGTGGGGGTATTTGATAAACCTTAATTCATGCATATTTTTATCCATGCTTAGCACATTTTATGAATGATTTTTCCATAAAATTGATGAATTCGATGCTCCTAATGCCTTAATTTCATATTTTATACTTAGGTGAGCGTAGGAGAGTGAAAAGAATGAGAAACGGGCCAAAAATGGAGAAAATGGGCTAACGTACGAAATCAACACTGCTTGGACCTCCTCACACGGGCAGACCACACGGCCGTGTCAATTTGGAAGAATCGAAGCACAACTCACACGGGTGGACCACACGCTCGTGCCTATTTAACGGGCTTGACCACGGCCTTAAGCAATCGTACACGGGCGTGTCATACGGGCGTGTCCCTACCGAGCTCAAGTTTATTCTTCTGAGATGTTTACCTTTTTAGTTATGAACTAAAACCCCTAAATACCTAAGGGGAATGAAACTAAGACAGATTTTGTTATTATTATTTGAATTGTATGATAAATATTTGACTTGTTCTTAATTATGTGTTCTTAATTCTTGTTTTGATATTCCAGGATATTGATTTGAGTTAAGCTCTTATTCAGAGGAGGAATAGACCCTGTCTAAGAGTACATTTGTCATAATTAAGTGGAGTTGGTTGCGCGCCTAGAGATAAAGATTTTACCAGATTAGGGTGAAACCTAATAAGGGGATCCATAGATCGAGTTAATGCAACCCTAGGGAGTTAATTAGAAAGAGATTTCAATTATTCAACCTAGGGTTAGACCTTTTTAGTCTCGAGAGAGATAATAATATAACCTAGGGATTTCTACGAATCAAGTCAAATGAATAAATCATCCGATTCAGAGTCAAATAACAGGTGAAGTCTAGGTGGATTTTTTCCTTAGGTATTGTCTTGATTCAATTGTTTTCCCAAAAAGTAATTCCCCAATTCTATTTTCTGTGATTTCTTAATTTAGTTAATTAGTTAGTTAAAACAAACCCCATTATTCTTAGGCTAGATAATAAAAAGACAATCATTACTAGTACTTTTAGTTCCTTTGGGTTCGATAATCCGGTCTTGCTAAAACTATACTATTATTCGATAGGTACACTTGCCTTTACCGTGATAATAGTTAGTTTCAAGAACGATTCATTATAAATATTTAAAACCTATCATGAATATCATGCATCACTTATACAAGGCTACGAGGCCTAAATCAGGAGTGGTTCAGGACTAAACCGATATCTCAAGAAATTTTGGAACGCTTAGAAAATTTTACAAAATACAGGGGACAAACGCCCGTGTGCCCTTCAAAATGGCCTCACAAGCCTGTGTTCCAGGCCTTGTGCTAGGCCGTGCCAAACCTGTAGGGTATATTCGCTTATGCAACACGACCAAGTCACATTGTAACAGCCCGTTTTTGGGTCAAATGGAATAGTGGTTTTGGGACCACAAATCTGAAGTAGAAATGTTAGTTTTATTATTACTTTAAGGTTTACAATATGATTGAATGATTGTGTGAAAATTTTGTTAAGAAATTTTATCGATAGAGTGTCTATTTTGACTAATAAGACTAAATTGTAATAGGAGAAAAATATATGTTCCAAAAGCTAGATGTGTCTAATTACTATGAAATTTAAATTAGAGGTCTTTAAATGGTAATTAGACCATTATAAAAATAGACATGGTTAGGTGAAATTTCAAAGTTTGGCATTAAAGGCATTTTGGTCATTTGGTTAATAAAGACAAAATAAATCAAATAACAGATGTCAACTTCATCAAATTAGTCCCCATAGCCGAAAATTGCAAGGAGAAGACATAGCTAGGGTTTTGGCCACTTCCAAGCTCGATCGTTGTAACTTGATTTAGTTGTTTCAATGACTAATTTGAAAGAAAATTGAAGTCTAAAATTTTATCCATGTTAAATATTTGTGTATTTTGATGTTTAATGGTATAAAATTCATGTTTGGTGTTGATAAACAACATTTACCAAGTGATTTTTGATGAAAATATCAAATAGGGACCTATTTGTAAAAGCTGTATAACGTGTGTGAAAATGTGAATAAATGAAAAATGTGGGCTGTTATGAGCAAGGAATAGGTTCGGCTAGGCTTGGGTGTGATGAAATTGAATGAAAATCATTTTACGAGCCTAGGGGATAAAATGTAAAAAGTTGAAAAGTTAGGCACAAAAATGTAATTTTGCCATAAGCTATTTTTGGGATTAAATTGAACAATGTGATGATTGAATGAGAAAATTTTGATATTATAGATCAAAAAAGAAGAGGTTCTGACCTAGACCGGGGAAAGATCAAGGTTGTGGACTAAATCGAACTATTAGCCATTTTGTACCGAGGTAAGTTCGTATGTTAAAAATAAGCTTTAGAATAATTATTCTTAAATGCTTTAATATTACATGAATTGTATGTTTGATTATGTGAATGAGTATAATTCTATGAACGAGTTTGACGACCATTCGGCAAGTGAGAAGTCTCATTGGACCTTAGGAATAGATTAGGATACAAGTGACATGTCACTAGGGTCATTATGTGTTATGTGATTGTAACAGCCCAAATTTAGGCCTAGTTGAAACAGTGGTTTTGGGACCACAAATCTGATGTAGTAAAACTTTTTTGTATCACATTTTGATGGTCTACAGTTTTATGGAATGATTTCGTGAAAAAAATTTGACGTTTGAGCACTCAATTTAGCAAAAAGGACTAAATTGTAAATAGTGCAAAAGTTCAGTTCTACATGCTAGAGGTGTCTAATTGATATGAAATTTTAAATTGACGGTCTTTAGATGGTAATTAGATCATTTTACTTTAAGTTGGACAAAAATAGACATGATGTAAGAGAATTTTAGTGTTTTAAAAAAAGGGCATTTTGGTCATTTGGTATTTAAATGAATTAAAAACCAAAAATCAAGCCAAAATTTAGTCCATCTTCTTCATGCTTGGCCAAAATTAGCAAGGAAGACATAGCTAGGGTTTTCCACTTTTCAAGCTCGATTGTAAGTCCGTTCTTGCCCTGTTTTTAATGCTATTTCCATTTTTGAAGTCGTTATCACCCGATCTATCTATTTCTACCATTAATTTGAGAGATGATTGACGTCTAGGGTTTGAACCATGTTATATATTTGTGTATTTTGATGTTTAATGGTAGATTATGGAAGTTTAATGTTAGGCAAACAACTTTTGGTAGGTGATTTTTGATGAAAATGTTAAAAGGACCTATTTGTAAAAAGATTTCAAAATGTATATAAAAGTGTGATTAAATGGAAAATGTGAGCTGTTGTAAGCTTGAAGGTGGTTTGGATAGGCTTGGGCCTTTATGAAATTGAATATATTTCATTTTACGAGCCTAGGGACTAAAATGTAAATATGTCAAAGTTTAGGGGTAAAAATGTAATTTTTCCATAATGTAAGTTTTAGACTGAATTGAGTAATGTGATTAACAAATGAGTTAAATTTGCTATTATAGATAAAGAGAAACGAGGTTTGGACCTAGGTCGGGGGAAAAACAAGTATTTGACGATTAGGTCTATTTCCTACTATTTTTGTACCAGGTAAGTTCTTATGTAAAAAATGCATTGTTTTAACTATGTTTTAAATGTTTTATTATTGTATGAATTTTGGTTAAGTCATGGACGTATTCGATAAATTTACGACAAGCTTGGAATCCCGGTTGAACCTTAGGAATAGATAGGATACAAATGTCATGACATTAGGGTTATCGAGGCTATATGCAAGACCATATCTGGGATATGGCATCATTATGAGACTTCGTGTAAGACCATATCTGGGATATGACATCGATATGAGATTTCGTGTAAAACCATGGCTAGGTTATTAGCATCGATACGAGATCCCATGTAAGACCATATCTAGGATATGAAATTGGTGTAGTACTATGTGTGCGAGATACCCAAGTATACTTTAGTATTCCAAGTGCTTCAATGAGAATTACAACGAGAATGTCAAATTTGTGAAACACTATGACATGTTGTAAATTGGTACAGGCATGTACATAAAACTCATGTTTAATGAGCTCAGTATATGATGAATCCCTCGGTAAAGTTGTGATTGAGTAAGTTTGATTATGAGATTTATAATGACATTTATGTTAATTTACTTCAAGTTAATTGTATGTTAAATGTGAGCTTATAATGCTTACTATTTGCATGGGAGCTTACTAAGCTTTATAGCTTACATCCCTTTCTTTTCCCTTATCTTATAATGTCACTAAGCCTGCTCGGGGGTCGGAGATGGTCAAAGATCCAGTGACACTGTCAACTTAATATTTTGGGTACCAATGATTTCAATATTTTGAGTTATGACTTGTATAAGGACTTGGTCATTTTATTATATGTCATAATTGATTGGCCAAATGTGTTGGCTTATGATGGTTGATAATTCATTTTGTAAATGGCTATGGAAATTGGCTAATATTGGTTTAAGTATATGCATATGATGATGTCTTTCATGGATGTGGGAAATTGCATGATTTGAGTTGAAATATATGTGATGTTTGCGAAGGATCAATGATAGCATGTGAATAAGGTATTGATGCCTTGGTTGTGGCTGATTTGGTTGAATGTATATACTTGGAATGGTGCTATGTTTTGTTGTGTAGGTTTGTGCATGGAAGGATGACAATATGGCTTGATAAATAGCTTTGTTTTTGTCCACATAAGTAGACACACGGGCGTGTGTCTAGGCTGTGTGTGACACATAGCTTGCACCATAGATGTATGTTCTGGTCGTGTGTCCCTTACTTTCTACAAAATAGGATGATCAAAATTTAGTACACAAGCAGAGACACAGGTGTGTGACACGGCCTCAGGCATGGGTGTGTGCCCTGGGCGTGTGAAGTCTGCACCTATTTTATGAAAAATTATGAAAATTTAATCAACCACATGGCCTAAGCACACGGGTGTGTGCCTTGGCCGTGTGACTTCAATTTGTTCATAGGTGACAAACAGAAAGTTACATGGGTTAGAGACACGGGCATGTGTGAAGACACAGCCTGCCTACACGGGCATGTGGCTTTTAAAACATGAAATATTTTTTAAGTGTTATGAAATATTCCAAAGTTCTCAGTTTAGTCCCAAACCACTTACAATGCATGTTTTGGGCCTCGTAGGTTCGTTTTAGGGATGATGTGAATGTATGTCAAAAGTTTTATATTTGGATGGAAATTTATGTCTCGATTTTGTATGTTTGCTTGTGTATAAGTCTGGTAATGCCTCGTACCTTATTTCAGTGCTGGATACGGGTAAGGGGTGTTACATTTTGTGGTATCAGAGCTATGGTTTAGTCGATTCTTGGACTAGCATAGCTTGTATAAGAGTCTAGCTATACATGCCATAAATGAATTGTTATAGTGTGATGGCTCTTGACAAATTTTAATTGTGTTTTCATATAGTAAATTGATCCCAATCGAACTGAGGCAGATGAAGTTGAAAGTAATACGCCGTCTCCTACTCAAGGGGCAGTGCCGTCTGATAATAGACCCCCAGCTGTTGGTCAGGGAGAAGGGGGTAGGGAAGCCTTTCTCCATATGATGAATGAGTGGTATACAGAGTTTGTTCGAACAAACCCAAACGCCCAACCTCCTCCACCCTCGCCAATTTCTCTGTCAGTTCCCGTAGCTCCACAAGGTATGAAATTTGTAAGAATAAATAATCCCCTGATTGATAAGATCCGAAAGCATGGGGCTAAAGATTTCAAAGGTAACGTGGATGACGATCCCGAGAGAGCCAAGTTTTGGCTCGAGAACTCCATCAGGGTATTTGATGAGTTGTCTTACACACCAGATGAGTGTTTAAAGTGTGTCATCTCACTTCTGAGAGATTCTGCATATCACTGGTGGAATACACTGGTACCGATGGTACCGAGAGAGAGGGTTACATAGGAATTATTTCAACAGGAGTTCCGAAAGAAATATATTAGCCAGCGATTCATCGATCAGAAACATAAGGAATTTCTTGAGCTGAAATATGGTCATATGATAGTGACCATGTATGAGCGAGAATTTGTCATACATAGCAAATATGCTTGAGAATGTGTTTCCATCGAGGCTATCATGTGCAAGAGATTTGAGGATGGATTAAACGTGGATATTCGTGTGTTAGTTGGGATCTTAGAACTGAAAGAATTTGTGGCATTGGTCGAGTGAGCCTGTAAGGCCAAAGAGTTGAATAAAGAGAAGAGGAAAGCGAATTGTGAAGCTAAAGATTCGGGGAAAAGACCAATGAGTAAGTCATTTCCATCTCATTCAAAGGAATCTAAAGAAATGTACTCCCGTTCGAATGTATCAGCTGGGTATTCTCACAGAGACCGTAGGAAGCAACACTCGAGTTTTAAATCTCAAGTAACTTCAACGGCAAGTGTGGGTAATGTGAAGCCTAACAGACCTGAATGTTAGTAGTATTATGGCAGACGTCATCTCGATGAGTGTAGAATGAATGACTTGGCTTGTTTCAAGTGTGGTCTCAAGAGCATTTTATCCGAGATTGCCCTGAAATGGCTGAGAAAGAAAATTTTCAAAGCTCGAGGTTGAGTAATACTACTAATAGGGGTAGGCCACCAAGGAATACTGAAAATGGAGCTAGTAGTAATTGTGTGACAAAGGATAAAACTGTGAGATCCTAAGCTCAAGCACCTGCTAGAGCCTATGCCATCCGTGCTTATGAAGAAGCGACATTTCCCGATGTTATCACTAGTACTTTTTTTCTCTATAATCTTAATGTAGTTGTATTGATTGATCCTGGATCGACCCATTCTTATGTTTGTCAAAGGATATTACCAACATTTTGTCAAAGGATATTACCAACATTTTGTCAAAGGATATTACCAACATTTTGTCAAAGGATTCTCGATGATTGCTACTCCTATGGCCATGTTGTTGCAAAAAGATGTTAAGTTTGAATGGCCTAAAAAATGTCAGCAAAGTTTTGAGAAGTTGAAGGCATTATTGACTAAGGTGCCGATTTTAGTACAACCTGAATCGGGAAAAGAATTCGTAATTTATAGTGACGTGTCACTAAATTGATTAAGATGTGTGTTGATGCAAAAGGGCAAAGTGATAGCTTATACCTCGAGACAATTGAAACCGCATGAGAAAAATTATCCGACGCATGATTTGGAGTTAGCCGCCATTGTGTTCGCTATGAAAATTTAGCATCATCATTTGTATGGTGAAAGATGCCATATCTTTATTGATTATAAGAGTTTAAAATACTTGGATGACTCAGAAAGATTTGAACTTGCGGCAATGGAGATGGCTTGAGTTACTGAAGGGTTACAAGCTAGTAAATGATTATCACTCGGGTAAGGCAAATGTAGTCGCAAATGCGTTGAGTAGAAAGACTTTGTTTTCTTTGAGAGCAATGAATACACGGTTGACTTTGTCTAATAATGGTTTGATTCTAGCTGAATTGAGACCTAGACCGTTATTTCATCAACAAATTTGTGAAACTCAAAAATGTGACAGTGATTTGCAAGCCAAAAGAGTTCATTGTGAATAGGGTAGTGACTCAGATTTTCATATCTGATGATTGTTTGATGTTCCGAGGTAGAATTTGTGTACCAAAAAATGATGAACTTATTCAAAAAATTCTTCACGAAGCACATAATGGTTGTTTATCTGTGCATCCGGGTAGTACAAAAATGTATAATGATTTGAAGAAATTGTATTGGTGGTCAGCTATGAAACGAGATATTTCAGAGTTTGTTTCGAAGTGTTTGATTTGTCAACAAGTGAAAGCTAAACACCAAGTGCCTTCGGGTTTACTTCAGCCAGTGGTGGTACCAGAGTGGAAATGGGATAGGATTACGATGGACTTCGTAACTAGGTTGCCGTTGACTCCGAAAAAGAAAGATGTCATTTAGGTTGTTGTTCATAGATTGATGAAATCGGCTCAATTTATTCCGGTACGTACTGACTACTCACTTGATAAGTTAGTGAAATTGTACATTTCGAAGATTGTGAGATTGCATGGAGTGCCTATGTCTATTATTTCGATAGAGATCTGAGGTTTACTTCAAGATTTTGGAAGATGTTAGAGGAGGCTTTGGGTACAAAGCTGAACTTTAGTACCGCATTTCATCTGCAAACCGATGGTCAGTCTGAAAGAACAATTCAGGTAGTTGAAGATATGCTCCGATGTTGTGTTCTAGAATTCAAAGGTAGTTGGGAAGAATATCTACCATTAGTCGAGTTTCCTTATAACAAATGTTTTCGTTCGAGTATAAAGATGGTTCCTTATGAGGCATTGTATGGCCGCAAGTGCCGAATGCCATTGTATTCGACCAAACTTGGTGAGCAACAGATTCACAGGGTTGATTTATTTAGAGAAGCTGAAGAAAAAGTGAAAGTAATTCGTGACTGTTTGAAATCAGCTTCAGATCGACAGAAGTCATACGTGGATTTGAAAAGAAAAGAGATTGAATTTCAAATCGGTGATAAAGTATTTTTAAAAGTATCTCCATGTAAGAAGATTTTGAGATTTGGTCGTAAAGGCAAATTGAATCCACGTTTCATTGGGTCGTATGAGGTTATCGAAAGAATAGGGCCAGTGGCATTTCGGTTAGCTTTATCGACAAAGTTGGAAAGGATTCATAATGTGTTTCATGTGTCGATGTTGCACTGTTATCAGTCAGATGCCTCACATGTGATTTCTCCATCAAATATTGAGATTCGACCGGATATGACATATGGTGAGAACCGATCAAGATATTAGCTCGAGAAGTCAAACAGTTGGGAAATAAAAGTATTGCCCTAGTGAAGGTGTTATGGCAAGGACATGGGGTTGAAGAGGCTATGAGAAAACAATACCAAAACCTAGTTTTTGTAAGATTTTCAGGGACGAAATCCCTAAAAGGGGAGAGAGTTGTAATAGCCCGATTTTGGGCCCAGGTGGTTTTGGGACCACAAATCTAACATAGTAAAACTTGTTTTTATCACATTTTTATGGTCTATAGTTTTACAGAATGATTTCGTGAAAAAAATTTGACGTCTGAGCACTCAATTTAGCAAAAAGGACTAAATTGCAAAGAGTGTCAAAAGTTCAGTTCTACATGCTAGAGGTGTCTAATTCTTATAAAATTTTAAATTGAAGGTCTTTAGATTGTAATTAGACCATTTTACTTTAATTTGGACAAAAATAGACATGTGGTAAGAGAATTTTAGTGTTTTGAGAAAAGGGCATTTTGGTTATTTGGTAATTAAATGAATTAAAAACCAAAAATCAAGCCAAAATTTAGTCCATCTTCTTCATGCTTTGCCGAAATTAGCAAGAAAGACATAGCTAGGGTTTTTCCACTTTCAAGCTCGATTGTAAGTTCGTTCTTACCCCGTTTTTAATGCTCTTCACATTTTTGAAGTTGTTATCACCCAATCTATCTATTTCTACCGTTAATTTGAGAGATGATGAAGGTCTAGGGTTTGAACCATGTTATATTTTTGTGTATTTTGATGTCTAATGGTAGATTATGCAAGTTTAATGTTAGATAAACAACTTTTGCTGGTGATTTTTTTGATGAAAATGTCAAAAGGACCTATTTGTAAAAAGATTTCAAAATGTGTATAAAAGTGTTATTAATGCAAAATGTGAGCTATTATAAGCATGAAAGGGGTTCGGCTAGGCATGGGCCTTAATGAAATTGAATAGATTTCATTTTACGAGCCTAGGGACTAAAATGTAAATATGTAAAAGTTTAGGGGCAAAAATGTAATTTTTCCCTAATGTAAGTTTTGCACTGAATTGAGTAATGTGATTAATAAATGAGTTAAATTTTCTATTATAGATCAAGAGAAACGAGGTTCAGACCTAGATCGGGGGAAAAATAAAGTATTTGACGATTAGGTCCATTTCCTACTATTTTTGTACCGAGGTAAGTTCTTATGCAAATAATGCATTGTTTTAATTATGTTTTAAATGCTTTATTATTGTATGAATTGTGATTGACTCATAGATGTATTTGACAAAGTTACGACAAGCGTGGGATCCCGGTTGAACCTTAGGAACCAAGGCTATGTGTAAAACCATATCTGGGATATGGCATCATTATGAGACTTCGTGTAAGACCGTGTCTGGGATATGGAATTGATATGAGATTTCGTGTAAGACCATAGCTAGGCTATTGGCATCGATACGAGATCCCATGTAAGACCATATCTAGGATATGGCATTGGTGTAGTACTATGTGTGCGAGATACCCGAGTATCCTTTAGTATTCCAAGTGCTTCAACAGGAATTGCAACAAGAATGTCAAAGTTGTGAAAGACTATGGCATGTTATAAATTGGTACAGGTATGTACTTAAAACTCATGTTTAATGAGCTTGGTATGTGATGAATCCTTTAGTAAGGTTGTGATTGAGTAAGTTTGATTATGAGATTTATAATGACATTTATGTTAATTTACTTCAAGTAAATTTTATGTTAAATGTGAGTTTATAATGCTTTTATTTGCATGGGAACTTACTAAGCTTTGTAGCTTACTCCCCTTTTTTTTCCCTTGTTTTATAGTGTCACCAAGCCAGCTCGGGGATTGAAGATTGTCAGAGATTTAGTCACACTGTCAACTTAATATATTGGGTACCAATGATTTCAATATTTTAAGTTATGGCATGTATAAGGACTTGGTCATTTTGTTATGTCTTATAATTGATTGGCCAAAGTGTGGGCTTATGATGGTTGATAATTCATTTTGTAAATGGCCATTGAAATTGGCTAATATTGATTTAAGTATATATGCATATGATGATGTCTTTCATAGATATGTGAAATTGCATGATTTGAGTTGAGATATATGTGATGTTTGTGAATGATCAATGATAGCATGTGAATGAGGTATTGATGCCTTGGTTCTGGCTGATTTGGTTGAATGTATATACTTGGAATGGTGCTATGTTTTGTTGTGTAGGTTTGTGCATGTAAGGGTGACAATATGGCTTGGTAAATAGCCTTGTTTTTGTCCACACGGGTAGACACATGGGCGTGTGTCTAGGCTGTGTGTAACACACGTCTTGCCCCATGGGCGTGTGTTTTGGTCGTGTGTCCCCTGCACCCTAATTTTTACAAAACAAAATGCTGAGCACACAGGCAGAGACACGGGCGTGTGTCTCAGCCGTGTGGATAACACGGCTTCAGGTATGGGCGTGTGCCCTGGGCGTATAAAGTCTACACCTATTTCATGAAAATTTAATCGACCTCACGGCCTAAGCACATGGGCAGGTGCCTTGGCCATGTGACTTCAATTTGTTCATAGGTGACAAACAAAGAGTTACATGGGTTAGGGGCACGAGCGTGTGTGACCACATGGCTTGACCACACGGGCGTGTCCCAAGCCACGCGGGAGTGTCCCAAGCCACGCGAGCGTGTCCCAACCCACGCTGGCGTGTGGCTCTTAAAACATGAAAAACTTTCTTACTGTTGTGAAATTTTCCAAAGTTCTCGGTTTAGTCCTGAACCGCTTCCAATGCATGTTTTAGGCCTCGTAGGCTCTGTTTAGGGACTATGTGAATGTATGTCAAATGTTTTAAATTTGGATGGAAATTTATGTCTCAGTTTTGTCTGTTTGCTTATGTATAAGTCTGGTAATGCCTCGTACCCTATTTTGACGCTGGATATGGGTAAGGGGTGTTACAGTGATTATGTGATTCAGGTGCTGGTCTTGTACATCCTACGGGTGGCTGAGTATACCGGCATATGTTGCGAATACTTGATGGATTGTGTGAGCAGCACCGTGTAGCTACGTCTTGACTAATAGCTTGTGTGAGCAGGCCCGTCGATAGCTCGAGAGAGAGCGATTATATGATATGAGATTGAGCTAACATTGGCTATGTATGTGGCACCTAGTGTGCAAAAATCCCGAGTATCCGACATTATTATTCCTAGTGGTTCACAAGAATGTCAAAGATGAGAATATGTGTAAGTTCATTCCGAAATGGTTCAGGTATGTACGTAAAGCTCATACTTATTAAATGCTTGAAATGATGAAAATGAGGTAAGTTTTGTGATGGAATGATTTATGACCATGAGACTATGGTAAATTTATATTTAATTATGTTATAATATTTAAATGTTATATGCATGGTAAGGTTGCTTATTTCTTGCATACGAGCTTACTAAGCTATATAGCTTACTCCGTTTATTTTCCATGTTTTATAGTGTCGCCAAGCTAACTCGGATCAGAGATTGTTGGAGATTCGAATCCCAATATCAAACTCTCATTTTTGGGTATTGATGATCTTAGTATTTTTGAAAGTATGGCATGTATAGGGACTTGGTCATTTTTTTATATGTGTCATTTGATTTGGCCATGTTAATTGGCTTATTTTGGCTAACATGGTTGTAAGTATAAGTATATCCATATATGTGCCAATGTCTTTGGTGATATGGTCATGGTATGCTTGGTGAATGATGGAATGTGATTCATAGCATGAATGTGAAATGTTTGGAAATGTGATATGTTGATGAGATGATAAATTTGTACACAATTAGGTGTCTTGAAGGTAGTAGATTGAGGCTTAATGAATGTGAAATTTGCATGATTCATTTAGGGTATAATAAATGTAGTAAGTGTAGTAGATGTTATTATTATAGATGGTGTTGCCTATAATGATGGACAAATGAAATACTCTCCCAAAATTTTTATTTATCCACTTCCTATGTTGAAAATAGGTTGGTTGAACTTAAAAATTCCTTCATTGAATAAGGAAACAATCCAATTGCATGCACTTGAATTAGATGGGACCAACGAAATTGAGCGCTAACCCCCATTTCTTACTGAATTAACTGATCAACCTCCTGTCGAATATTTATTTTGTATTAGATAATTTTGGAAAAAAAATTTGACATATTTCACTTTATTATGAAAATAAATCCTACTACTTCTGTTCCTGGAGTTTCCACGCTTGAAAAAGAAAATCTGGGGCGTATTTCTCAAATCATTTGTATTGGCATGTTTTGGTCTTAATTGTGAGTGTTTTGGTTGCGTAAGTATATTATATTTTGTTCAATTGAATTGGTGTATGTATAAGTGTGAATAA
This sequence comes from Gossypium hirsutum, assembly GCF_007990345.1. NCBI lineage: Eukaryota > Viridiplantae > Streptophyta > Magnoliopsida > Malvales > Malvaceae > Gossypium > Gossypium hirsutum. The sequence goes on along the minus strand of NC_053436.1, from coordinate 44,743,018 downwards.
GGGTGGCAAATGTCTTGGTAAATAGCCTTTTATTTTGTCCACATGGTCTGCCCCATGGGCATGTGTCTTGGCCTTGTGTCCCCTGCACCTAAATTTTGAGAATCAGAATGCTCAGAATTAAGCATACAGGTAGAGACACGGGCATGTGTCTCAGCCGTGTGGATGACACGGCCTCAGGCATAGGCGTGTGTCCTGGGCGTGAGAAGTCTGCACCTATTTTGTGAAAATTAAATTATCCACACGGCCTAGCACACGGGCATATGACATGGCCATGTGACATCAATTTGCTCATGCATTGCAAAATAGAGAGTTACATAGATTAGGGACATGGGAGTGTGTGACCACACAGCTTGCCCACACGGGCATGTGACCCCTGTTTCGTGCAAAAATTTCTAAGTTTTGTAAAAATTTCTAAAGTTCTCGGTTTAGTCTCGGAACACTCCCAAAGCATGTTTAGGGCCTCATAGGCTCGTATTAGGGACTTCATGATTAATTGCAAGTGGTTTTTAATTTGGACGCAAATTTATGACTCGAAATTGTGTGAATGCTTTTGTAGTAAGTTCGATAATGCCTCATACCTTGTTTCACCGTTGAATACAGGTAAGGGGTGTTACATTTAGTGGTGTTAGAGCTATGGTTTAGTCGATTCTCAGACTAACGTAGTGTGTGCAAGAGTCTAGCTATACATGCCATATATGAATTTTTATAGTGTGACAACTTTTGACAATTTAAACTGTGTTTTCATATAGTAAATGGATCCCAATTGAGAAGTGGCTAATGACATTGAGAGTAATGAGTCGACTTCCACCCAAGGGACCGCGCCATCTGAAAATAGGCCAGTGATAATTAGTCAATGAGGAGAGGCTAGAGAAGCCTTCTTCCAAGGATGAATGAGTGGTTTGCCGAGTTTGTTCAGATAAATCTGGCTGCCCAGCATCCTCCACCTCCACCTAACTCCCAACCGTTTCTCGTAGCTCCCTAAGGTGTAGAATTGGTAAGATTGAATAAGCGTCCAATCGATAAGATTCAGAAACAAAGGGCTGAATAATTTAGTAAAAATGTCGATGATGATCCTGAAAGAACAGAATTCTAGTTTTAGAATTCTATCTGAGCATTTGATGAACTTTCTTGCACCATGGATGAGTGCTTGAAATGCGCTATATCCCTTCCGAAGGATACGACATATCAGTGGTGGAACACTCTTATATCTGTGGTATCGAGGGAAAGAGTTACTTAGGATTTCTTCCAAGGGGAATTCAGAAATAAGTACCTCAGTTAGCGATTTATTGATCAGAAATGCAAAGAGTTCTTGGAGTTGGAACAAGGTCGAATGACTGTGAATGAATACGAGCAGGAGTTTCTTAGACTCAGTAAGTATGCTTGAAAATATGTTTCTACAGAGGCTATTATGTGTAAGAGATTCGAATATGGGTTAAATGAGGACATCAGGCTATTAGTTGGGATTTTAGAGTTGAAAGAATTTGTTGTGCTAGTCAACCAAGCTTGCAAGGTCGAAGAGTTGAGTAAGGAAAAGTGAAAAGTTGAGTTTACGGCTAGAGATTCAAGAAAGAGGCCGATGAATAAGTCGTTTCAATCTTCGTTAAAGAAATCAAGAGATTTCTATGCTCGCTCCAATGCTTCATCTAGGTATCCCAACAGAGATTGTGGGAAGCAATATTCGTTTTCTAAAGCCCAAACTACATTCATAGCGAGTATAGGTAAAGCTAGGTCTAATAAGCCTGAATGTCAACACTATGGTAGATGACATCCCAGTGAATGTAGGATGCATAATTGGGCTTGCTTCAAATGTGGCTCCCAAAATCACTTTATTCGAGACTATCTTGAAATGGATGAGAAAGATAACTTTCAGAATGCAAGATCGAGTAACATTGCTGCTAGAGGGAGACCAGTGAGAAATACAGGAAATGGGACTAGTAGGAGAGGAGTATCCAAAGACTCAGCTATGAGATTGGAAGCTAGAGCATCTGTGAGAGTTTATTCTATTCGTGCTCGAGAGGGTGCGTCCCCCCTAACGTGATCACTGGTACATTTTCTCTTTATGATACTAATGTAGTTGCATTAATTGATCCTGGATTGACTCATTCCTATATTTGCATGAATTTGGTATCTAGTGAGAATTTTCCTGTTGAGTCTACTAAGTTTGTGATTAAGGTGTGGAACCCCTTAGGCAAACATGTTCTAGTTAATAAAGTTTTGCAAGAGTTGTCCTTTAATGATTCAGGGTCACTGTTTTCCAGCTGACTTAATGCTTTTACCATTTGATGAGTTTGATGTGATACTTGGAATAGATTGGTTGACTCTGGATGAAGACATAGTGAATTGTAGACAAAAGGTTATTGAATTGAAATGTCAAAACAATGAAACTCTTCAGGTTGAGTCGGATGAGTCAGGTGAATTGCCTATTGTGATTTCGTCTATGTCGGCTCAGAGGTATGTAAGAAAGGGTTGTGAAGCATTTCTCGCGTATGTACTAAATACTAAGGTGTTTGAATTGAAGATCGAATCTGTACCGATAGTTTGTGAATGTCCCGATGTGTTCCCAGAAGAGTTTCCAGGGTTACCACCGGTCAGAAAGGTGGAGTTTGCTATTGATTTGGTACCAGGGACTGCACCGATATCGATAGCTCCGTATAGGATGGCTCTGACCAAATTGAAGGAATTGAAGTCTCAGTTGCAACAATTGAAAGATAAGGGTTTTGTGAGACTGAGTTTTTCTCCCTGGTATGCACTGGTTTATTCGTCAAGAAGAAAGATGGATTCATGAGACTTTGTATTGATTATCATCAACTCAACAAGGTTACGATAAAGAACAAGTATCCGTTACCGAGGATTGATGATTTGTTTGACTAGTTGAAAGGGGCAACAATATTCTCGAAGATAGATTTGAGATCTGGTTATTATCAACTAAGAGTTAAAGACTCGGATGTGGCAAAAATCATGTTCAAAACAAGGTATGGACACTATGAATTTCTTGTTATGCCTTTTGGATTAACTAATGTTCTTGCTGTTTTTATGGATTTGATGAATCAGATCTTTAGACCGATTTGGACAAGTTTGTAGTCGTGTTCATTGATGACATTTTGATTTATTCTCGAGATGAGGCTGAGCATGTCGAACATTTAAGAATTGTATTGCAGACTTTGAGAGATAAGAAATTGTTTGCTAAGTTTAGAAAAAGTGAGTTTTGGCTTCGAGAAGTCAAATTTTTGGGGCATATTGTCTCAGCAGAAGGTATAAGAGTTGATTCGAGTAAGATTTCGACAATTGTTGATTGGAAACCGCTGAGAAATGCATCCAAGGTTAGAAGCTTTTTGGGCTTAGCTGAGTATTATTGACGTTTTTCTAAGGGATTCTCGATGATTGCTACACCTATGAAAAAGTTGTTACAGAAAAATATTAAGTTCGAGTGGTCAGAGAAATGCCAAAAGTGTTTTGAACAGTTGAAAGCATTGTTAATTGAAGCACAGGTATTAGTGCAACCTGAGTCGGGAAAAGAGTTTGTGATTTACAACAACGCATCATTAAACGGTCTTGGCTGTGTGTTAATGCAAGAGGGTAAAGTGATAGCTTATGCTTCGAGATAGTTGAAACCGCATGAGAAGTGTAACACCCCTAACCCATATCCATAGCTGGAATAGGGTTACGAGGCATTACCGATCCATCGCAACATAAATCATAAATATATACATTCATAATCAAATTTCATTCAACACATTCTTATAAGGCCCTACGAGACCTAAAAACTTGCTTAAAAGAGGTTCGGGACTAAACCGATAACATTAGAAAACTTTGGGAAACATAGAAAATTTTCTTGCATTTAAGGGTCACACTTTCGTGTGAACAGGCCGTGTGAAAACAAGGCATACATGCTTACATGCACCACACGGCCAAGGACATGCCCGTGTGCCATGGCCGTAGGAAAATTGGAGGGGTTACTGACTTGTGTCACACAGTCGGCCACATGCCCATGTGCCAGCCCGTGTGCCACACACGGCCAGTAGACACGCCCGTGTGTCTAGGCCGTGCCAAACCTATAGAGTATACTGACTTAATTCAAAAGGGTACCCCAGGGGAGACACAACCTTGTAATGTGACTGTGTATCGCATACGGTTGAGATACACGCCCGTGTCTCTGCCCGTGTGGACAAAAATAGGCCATTTGCCAAGCCAACCACCCTTTTCTCATGCACACCTAGCAACCAAAATGGTACCATTTCATTACATTTATAGGCAGCCAAAACATGCCAATTCATACACAATTCATACCAATTATCCTCAACCAGTTCAACTACTAAATTTCATATTCAAAACATACCAAATCATTATGCCAAAATCATAAAAACTTACATAAGTTCGAAATGCATTTCCTCATCATCTTATCATCTAATTCAAATTTCAAAATAATACCAATTCAACACCTTATTCTCATACCATACTAGGCCAAATTCACAAGGTATATCATTCACATTACATGGCATATATAAACACATTCAATAAGTAAAATTCACATCCCACAACTTTACCAAATACAAGCCAAATCACATGGCTATAATTTCATAACACAAAATGTACGATAATGACACTGGCCTATACATGACATATACCATATATACAAGGCTTCAAAAGTACCAACAAAATGATCGATAGTGTGATGACGCTTCCCGAAGATCCCTGAGTCTAAGCTAGCTTCGATAATCTATAAAACATAGACAAATAACACACAATAAGCTTCATAGCTTAGTAACCTCGTAAGTGATTAACTTAGTTTATCAAATAAATGAAATGCAACCATTTTCACATTACCAAATGAAAATCACATTAACTACAAACCTTTCTTATGTCTCAAAACATGATCCAATAATAATCTCATTGAACTTTCTTAATGCAATATTCGAATAGGTTTTGTATGTACCTGTACCACCTCGTACTAACCTCTTTCTCAACTACATCATTCATTGCCCATTGAACCATTTGTAATAGAAGTCAGATACGCAATATATCAATCGATAAGTACCTATACCATGGCTCGTAGCCAAATCAAGGTAACTTATCTCGGAGTACCTATACCATGGCCCGTAGCCAAATCAAGTTATTATTCGTACTTGAGGTATCGATATCGTGGCCTGAAACCAACTCATCCAATATGCATGGCCCGAAACCAAATCGGTATATCAACTTATAACATTTCACAATTATCCAATTCTATTCCTAAGGTTCAACCGAGCTTTCACACCTCTCGTTTCTATCATCGAATGCATTCGTAGAGTCATTTTTACTATTCAACACTATCCGTAATCTCATAATCATAGTTTATGCAATATCAAAGCATTTAACATGCATTTATAATAAAATTACCACATACGAACTTACCTCATACTTGAAATTGACGAATCAGATCGATTACTTGATAACCTTCGATTTTCCCCGATCTAAATTCGAATTATTTCTTTCTTGATCTATATGTATTCAAAATTAACCCATTTAATCACCAACTCAATCAATTTCATCCACAAATACATATTTTAGCCAATTTACACTTTGGCCCTAAACTTTCACATTTCTAACAATTTAGTCCCTATATTAAAAATACACAAAATTCACACAATTAAATCCAATTACGTGCTAGCCGAATTTCATAAAGACCCCTAGTAGCCCAAAACTTTCAGTTATTTCACATTTCAACCTTTCAATTTGTAAATTTCACAATTAAATCCTTATTTGACATCTTTGTCAAAAATCACTTTACAAAACATGTATATCAAACACCAAACTTTCATATTTCATCATCAACATTCAAAAATATCCAACTATCATCAATGGCATTTTACAAAATCACGAACAAACTCAAAAATTAAGGCACGGGCTAGCTAGTACTCAAAGTAACGATCACAAAAACGTAAAAGTCATCAAAAACCGAGCAAATAACATACCTTAATAAAGATCAATGTGTGCCGAATATTTGAGCCCTAAATGTATTTTTCCTTTCTCTATTTTCGGTTCAAAGAAACAAAGATGAACATGTTTTCATCTTTTGTTTTATTTAATTACAAAATTAACCTTAATTAAAAGCCACCAAATTTCATGTTATTAATCCCATTTATGTGAAATTCCACTATCAATGGTCTAATTACAACATAAGGACCTTTCATTTAATAAGCCATGGCAATTAAGAACTTTTAACTTATAGCATGCTACTTTTGCATTTTACGCAATTAAGTCCTTTTTCTCAAATTGAGTTATTAAGCGGTAAAATTAGCTCACGAAATTTTCTCACATATATATTCACATGTTGTAAACACAAAAAATAATATTAAAATAATTTTATGACCTCAGATTTGTAGTACTAAAACCACTATTCTAATTTAATTAAAGCCGGGTTGTTATAACTCTCCCCCCTTAGGGATTTTTGTCCTTGAAAATCTTACCAGTGAATAGGTTTGGATATTGTTTTCTCATAGCATCCTTGGGTTCCCACTAGCTTCTTCTACCCCGTGTCATTGCCATAATACTTTCACTAACATTGTTCTCTTATTTCTCAGCTCTTTGATCTCACGAGTTAAAATTCGGATCGGTTCTTCACCATACGATAAATCTGACTGAATTTCAACTTCAGTCAGGGAAAAAACATGCGAAGGGTCAGATCAGTATCGTCGAATATCAACACATGAAATACATTATGTCTCTTTTCTGACTTAGACGACAATGCTAGTCGATAAGCCAATGATTCGACTCACTCAATAATCTCATATGGTCCGATGAATCACAGACTCAATTTCCCTTTTGAACCAAATCGCAATATCTTTTTCCATGGAGACACTTTCAGAAACACTCTATCCCTAATCTGAAACTCAATATCTTTCTAATTTAAGTCTGTATAAGATTTCTATCGATTTGAGGTTGCTTTCAAACTATCTCGTATTACTTTCACTTTTTCTGCTGTCTCTCTGATCAGATCAACCTCATGAATCTTATTTTCGCTGAGCTTCATCCAATACAACGGTGTTCGACATTTACGTCCATATAGAGCCTCGTATGGCACCATTTTAGTACTTTATTGAAAGCTATTATTATAAGCAAATTCAATCAACGGCAAATACTTTTCCCACTTACCTTTAAACTCAAGAATGCAACATCTTAATATATTCTTGAGTATCTGTATAACTCGCTCGAATTGACCATCCGTCTACGTGTGAAACGCGGTACTGAAATGTAACTTTGTACCTAGTGCGTCTTGCAGTTTCTTCTAAAATCGTGAAGTAAACCTTGGATCTCTATCCGAAACAATAGAAATAGGTACCCCGTGTAATCGAACAATCTCTGAAATGTACAACTCAGCAAGCTTGTCAAGCGAATAATCCGTACGCACCGGAATGAAATCAATCGATTTTGTCAACCGGTCAACAACAACCTAGATTGCATCTTTCTTTCTCAGAGATAGGGGCAAACCCAAAACAAAATCAATAGTCACTCTATCTCATTTCCACTTAGGAATCATAATCGGCTGCAATAAACCAGACGGTACCTGATGTTCAGCTTTAACCTGCTGACAAATCAAACATTTTGAAACAAACTCTGAGATGTCACGTTTCATACTAGGCCACCAATAGAAATGTTTTAAGTCATTATACATTTTCGTGCTTCCCAGATGAATAGATAAATGGCTACTATGTGCTTCGTTCAAAATCATTTGAATCAACTTTGAATTTCTTAGAGCACATATTCGGCCTCTGAATCTTAAACAATCATCGGAATCAACTTGAAACTATAAATTAGGGTTTGAATCACATTGAGCTTGTTTTGCTAACATTATCAAACTTTTGAGCCTCACAAATCTGCTATATAAACAATGGTCTCGTTTTGTACTCAGCTACAACCGAACCGTCTTCAGATAAAGCCAACTGAGTATTCATTACATGTAGACGAAACAAAGATTTTCAGCTTAATGCATCAGCAACAACATTTGCTTTTCCCCGGTGGTAATCAATCAGTAGCTCGTAATCTTTTAGCAATTCTAACCATCTCCGCTGTCTCAAATTCAAATCTTTCTAAGTCATTAGATATTTCAAACTCTTGTGATCTGAATAAACATGACATTTCTCACCGAACAAATAATGGCACCAAATCTTCAATGCAAACATAATGGCTGCTAACTCTAAATTGTAAGTCGGGTAATTCTTTTCATGCAGCTTCAATTGTCTCAAGGCGTAAGCTATTACTTTTCCTTCTTGCATCAAAATGCAGCCCAAACCATTCAACGATACATCACTAAAGATCACAATTTCTTTACCCGATTCTGGATGTGCTAACACTGGAGCTTCAGTCAAAAGAGCTTTCAGCTGATCGAAACTTTTCTAACATTTCTTTGACCATTCAAACTTTACATCTTTCTGAAGTAATCTCATCAACGGAGTCGCAATCATCGAGAAGCCTTTCATAAATCATCTATAATATCCCGCTAGTCCTAGAAAACTACAAACCTCAGAAATATTTCTCGTAGGCTTGCAATCCATTATTGCAGAAATCTTGCTTGGATCGACTGTAATACTCGATGCTGACACAATATGTCCCAGAAAACCAACCTCGCGCAACCAGAATTCACATTTACTAAACTTTGCATATAACTACTTATCACGCAGATTCTGCAATACAATTCTCAAATGCTCGGCATGCTCAGTTTCATCTCATGAATATATCAAAATGTCATCAATAAATACAACAACAAATCGATCTAAGTACAGTCTAAAAATCTGGTTCATTAAATCCACAAAGACAGCAGGTGTATTTGTTAATCCAAATGGCATAACTAAGAATTCATAATGACCATACCTCATTCTAAATGTGGATTTTGGCACATCAGAGTCTTTAACTCGCAATTGGTAGTAACCCAATCTTAAATCTATCTTTGAAAATACTGTAGCCCCTTCCAGTTGATCAAACAAATCATCAATCCGCGATAGAGGGTATTTGTTCTTGATTGTCACTTTTTCAGCTATCAGTAGTCTATACACATTCTCATCATGCTATCTTTCTTTTTAATAAATAAAACGGGAACACCCAGGGTAAGAAACTCAGACTTGCAAACCCCCTGTCAGTTAATTCTTGCAACTGAGTTTTCAATTCTTTTAACTCTATCGGAGCCATTCTGTATGGAGCAATCAATATAGGAGTCATTCCCGGCACTAATTTAATACCAAATTTAACCTCTCGAATCAGTGGTAAACCCGGTAACTCTTCAGGAAACACATTTGCGTATTGACACACAACTGACACTGATTCTATCTTCTTTTCAGTCACTTTCATATCAAGCACGTAAGCAAAATAAGCTTCACAACCCTTTCTCACATATTTTTGAGCTAACATCGATGAAATCATCGTTGGCAAGCCGTTCAGATCATCTGACTCAATTTGGGTAATCTTATTATTCTGACATCTCAAATCAATCATCTTTCATTTGTAATTCACAATCGCATCATGCAACGTTCGTGTAACAGCCCGATTTTGGGCCTAGTCAGAACAGTGATATTGGGACCACAAATTTGACGAGGAAAAATTTATTTTTATTATATTTTTAAGGTCTAAAATTTCTCGCAATGATTTCATAAAAATTTCCTTCGAATATTTTGATGTTTGGGCACTCAATTTAGTCAAAAGGACTAAATTGTAAAAATTACAAAAGTTGAGTTCTACATGTTAGAGGTGTCTAATTGTTATGAAATTATAAATTGGAGGTTCTTAAATAATAATTAGACCATTGGTTAATTTGTTTGGACAAAAATGGACATGAAAGAGGTGAAATAGAATATTTTTAAGTTAAGGGCATTTTGGTCATTTAGCAATTAAAATAAATTAAAAATAAAATTAAAAGCCAATTTTTGTCCATCTTCAATCCCAGGGCCGAATTCCACAAGGGGAAATCATGGCTAGGGTTTTTCAAGCTTCCAAGCTCGATTGTAAGTCCGTCCTTGCCTCGTTTTTAATGCTTTTTACATTTTTGAAATCCTCGTAACAAGATCTACCAATTTCTACCATTTATATGAGTTATGATAAAGGTATAGAGATTGAAAAATGTTATAAATTTGTCTATTTTGATTTCTAATGGTAGAATATGCATGTTGATGGTTGGAGAAGTAACTTTTGCTAAGTGATTTTAGGTGAAAATTCTTAAAGGGAGTAAATTGTAAAAATTATAAAATATATAGTAAAAGTATGTTCTAGTGGAAATTTTGGGCTATTATAGTTTGGAAAACGGTTTAGCTAGACTTAAAGTACAAAGAAATTGAATAGATTTCATTTTACGAGCCTATGGGCAAAAATGTAAATATGATAAAGTTTGGGGCAAAAATTTAATTTTTCCATAATATGATTTTGGGGTCACAATGAATAATGTGACTAATAAATAGGCTAAATGTGATATTATAGATCAAAGAAAACGATGTTCAGACCTAGAACGGGGGAAAATGATTAATTGACGATTTGGTCCCTCTTTGCCATTTTTGGTGTAGAGGTAATTTCATGTGTAATTAATGCAATGATATTTCATGTTTTAATATTTTATTAATGTATGAGTATTTATGAGTAATTATTATGACAAGTGGATGAACGATGTTATAGTCTATGAGTATGACATTGTGAACGAGTTCGATGAATATGTGATATCGAGAAAAGTTCCGTTTGAACCTTAGGAATAATTTAGGATACAATGTTACAAGTCACTAGGAAATATGTCATTATGAGCTCATGAGATTATGTGTATATGTGACTATGTGAACCCGAGTGCTGGTCTTGTACGTTCTATCGGTGGCTGGGTAGCCAGGCATGTGTTGTTGGTACCTGTCAGCTTGTGTGAGTAGCCCTTGTAGTTACATCTTGACTGTCATATTGTGTGAGTAAGCCCGTGATTAGCTCGAGAGCGAGCAATGTGTGATATGTGAAATAAAAGAGCAATTGGCTACGTATGAGGCACTATGTGCAAGCTTTCTATGTATTCGATAGTATTCCAAGTGTTCAACGGGTAAAACAGTCAACTATGTGACAAGTAAGTCAATGATAAGGAAATATGAGAATGTGCTATGAGTTAGTACAGGTATGTACTTATAACTCATGAGTAAAGGTCTCGGTATACTATGAATATGTGGTAAGGATGCATACGAGAAAGTTATGCTTGTGAAATATTGATAGTCATGTGACTAATGATCTATAATTATGATAAATGGATGTATGATAAGATTTGAAAATAATCATGTGTTAGGCTTATGAGCCTAATTGAGTTGGGATATAGTACGATGTATATACTTAAGTTGTGATTCAATAGATATGTGAAAGATTGTTAAGCTATATGTTGAAATTATAGTTACTCGTAAATGATGTGCGTGTTGTTAAGCAAATTGAAATAACTTGTTAATAATGTGACAGGCTATAATGGGAGATTATGGTTGCTAGCCTAATGACAAGACAATATAATTAATGTGTGTAAGATAAAAGAGTAAGCATTATGAATGAGTCAGTGGTAATCATGGGATTTAATTCAAATTGTAATAATAGTATCATCATGGATGGATAAAGTAAATAAATGCTAATAGTTTTTCTTATTTACATATGAACTTACTAAGCTTTAAAGCTTACGACCCTTTTTTTCCCACCTCTTATAGGTTTATTCAGCTAGCTCAGGTTGGATATCGTCAGAGATTCTATCACGCTATCAAGCTATCATTTGGGGTATAAATGAATGTAAGTATGTTAATTCTATGGCATGTATAGGGACTTAGTCATTTTGTGTATGTGTCATTATGATATGGCCAAATGTATTGGCTTATAAAGAATAAGGATTTGGTTTGGTATGTAGTCATATATAAATTGGCTTATATTGGCGAATGGGTTGCAAGCATATTAATTACTCATATGCCTATGCCAATTTGATTGTGTGATGTGGTTTATAATTGTATGTTAATGAAAGTTAGAATAAGGGAATCATGAAAGAGAAAAATTAGCATTAAAACAGTTTTGGGCAATGGGAGTAGTACAACTTTGAAAAATCACCAAATATTGTGGAAATCAAATTAGAGGTTGAATAAAATATGAAATTAAAGCTTATTGAGTCTAGTTTTACATAGAAAAAATGGAGTAAGCAAAAGAATTTCATTTTATGAGATATTTTAGTTTTTGTGAGACGAGTTCAGAATGATTTCAGGTTCCCCTATTCTAAGTTTGGAAAATCATTAAAAATTGTATAAAAATACTTGGGGGGTTTAAATTTATATGTTTGATTTCTTAATGAGTCTAATTTGAAGAATAAAACAAACGGAAACATCATCCGAATCCTGCACTAAGAGATAATTAATTTTTAGTGAAGAAAGGTTGAAACTGTCAAACAACAGAATATGAACGAATTTGAAGAATTAACCATACTTATTGGCTAAACCATAAATTCTGAAATTTTATGGTAGGACGATATTTGATTCTAGTTTCTGGAAAATAAAGCGGATCTTAATTTAGAGTTATGTAGCTCAAGATATAAATAATTTAGTGACTATGACTCAAGTGGACAGTTTTGTTATGAACAGTAAATAATTGTTTTGATATGTTTAAGCCTTGATTATGGATGTGTTGATAGGTTAATTATACCATGTTAAGTTCCATTGAAAGTGCGTATGTGAGTGTTCAAATGAGGGTGGCAAATGGCTGGTAAATAGCCATTTCCTTGGCCACACGGGCAGAGACACGGCCGTGTGTCTCAGCCGTGTGAAGGACATGGCCCCGAGACACGGCTTGTGACTTGGCCGTGTGACCCCAAATTGTATATGATGTCATAAATAGAGAGTTACATGGGCTGAGGACACAGGCATGGGTTACCACACTGCCTATCCACATGGACGTGTACCAAGCCATACGGGCGTGTGACCTCTGTTTTGATGAAAAATTTTCTAAGTTTTCCAAAGTATTTGTTTTAGTCTCGAACCACTCCCAACTTATGTTTTTGGCCTCGTGGGCCCGTATAAGGGACGATATGCATGTGATTGGATGAATTTTATTTGGACCAAATTTTATGGCCTGGTTTGTATGAATGTTTATGTTTAAGCTCGGTAATGCCTTGAACCCTATCCCAGCATCGGATACGGGTAAGGGGTGTTACATTTAGTGGTATCAGAGCTACGGTTTAGTCGATTCTCAGACTAACATAGCATATGTGAGTCTAGCTATACATGCCATATTACTACTGGCTATAGTGTGATAACTCTCGACTTTGACGAAATTGTTTTGTTAAGACAGAGATGACTTCCAACCGAGCTATTTTTCGATAATGCTAATAATGATATTAAAATGATTGAAATGTGATTATGATGTGTCGAAATTTGGAAATGTATGAATAGAAGCTCACGATATGCATGTGTTAATGTACGAAATGAGATAACCACAAGTTGAGAAATGTGAAAAGTGGAATGAAATGAAAGTTTATATGGTGATAAGCCCATTCATGTTTTTTTGGCATGCATATGATGTTATGTGCCCAACATATTTGATTAAACGAATACGATAAGTAAATTTACTCAACTTGACTGAATGTGTGTGCATGTACATTGTTTGAATAAGATAATAAAAAAAGTTCGTGTAACATGAATATGTATGTTAATTTTCTTGAAAGCGAATTATGTGATTGTGATGATATTATGTGGATGATGAATGCTAAGTCATATGTGTGTATTTATGAGAGTCAAATTAGAGGCTTTATGACCTCACCCCCTTACCAATGTGTTATTTTGTAATAATATTTCACGAGATTTATGTTGAATGAACTCACAAGTGTGAGACTAAAGAGTTCGATAGCGGAATAACTAGAATATGGTCAGAGTTGAGAATAGTTTGGCAAGTGAATATAGTTCTGGAAGAGATATCAGATTGTTCTAAAGATTATTCAGATTAAGCAATGTCACGGTTAAAGAAAAAGTTAATCTCGACTAATTAACTTATTCAGATATGATGTTTAAAGTATGTGTTTGCTGATTTTCCCCGAATTGGTTTTCGTTAGTGAATGGAATGATGCAAGGTTCATGATGATAGAATTAGTCTGAGAAATGATATTTGAGTAGTAAAGTTGTCTGTGTGTGTGACAGTTACAGTTGAAATGAGTATGATGAACTTTTTTGGGTATTCTATATATTCTTTTATCCTCAGAGATATGTGTGCGATTGTTCATTTTCTGGTGAAATTCTTATTGTGTGAGAATGTTAGCTGACTATGATGTTAGACGAAAGCCATGTTGGTCTAGTCAGTTTATGATCGATATTTCTTTATCTCTTCAGAATTCTATTCTAATATGTTGGAATGAAGTCGATGGTAAAAAAAAATTGTGAGAGACTATTCTTATGTTTCTACTAATTATGGTTTTCTTTTATATATACGGAAAATAAGTTATCTCTATTATGATGGAAGTCTAGAACCGATAAGCATTGTTTTTCTACTAGTTTTCTTTGAAGTATCTTCAAGATCTCTGTTATTTTCTTATGAGTTATGTCTTCGGACTTCCGGTACCATATCGTATCTTGGATTTCTTAATCTCAGTTTTCATCT